>NW_017308831.1:100103-113297 GCF_000935625.1 Nanorana parkeri | reverse complement strand
ACCAGGTAGACCCCCCCCCGGAGCCGAGCCGTGTCCCGCAGGTAGAGCGCCGTGCAGTAGGCCGTCCCGAACACGTCCCCGGGCTCGGCGGAGAAGCCCAGGCGGCCCAGCTTGTCGGAGTACATGGCGCGGGTCTTCGTGCTGTTGTTGGTGGGGTAGAAGACCCACTTGCCGCTCCTTTTCAGAGCCCTTTGAACAGCTCGAAAGCCCTTTCGGAGCCCCTTGTCTCCCCTCCAGAGCACACTGTCATCGTTGAAGCACACCATATCCACCAAGGCCAGGAAACGGTGGGAGAGGTCCCGACTTTGGGACCCCCTTGTCTCCCCTCCAGCGTATGCTGTCACAATTGAAGGGCACCATGTCCACCAAGGCCAGGAATCGGTGGGAGAGGTCCCGACTTTGGGACATCCTTGTTTCCTTTGCAGAATACGCTGTCACAGTTGAAGCACAATGTATCCAACAAGGCCAGGAAGCGATGGGAGAGGTCCCTGACTTTCGGACCCCCTTGTCTCTCCTCCAGACCACACTGTCACAATTGAAGCACACCGTATGCACCAAGGCCAGGAAGCGATGGCAGATGTCCCAACTTTGGGACCCCCTTGTTTACTTTCCAGAACACACTGTCACATTTGAAGCACACCGTATCCACCAAGGCCAGGAAGCTGTGGTAGAGGTTCCGACACAGGCGGCTTCACTTGGAGGTGGCCATCTTCTGACTGAGGGCAACGTGTCCTTGTGTATGCTCTTTCCCACAAGCCAGGGGCTGGGGAACATTTCACAGTGGCAGCTGATGGGAGGAGGTGTGACATTAGCAGAACATGGGGTCAGCATGGCGGCCCAGGCCCAGCAAGGGTTGTCTGCTATTGATAGGCCAAACTTACCTGATAGGACTCACTAAGGCCACCCACGGTCAGCCCTTGCGCATGGGGCTGGACCCCCAATGGGGAGGGGGAAGTATGTTGAATACTTTTCTGATGGGCAGGGAGTCAAAATCCCAAAAATTGTGTGTTCCCCTCTAAGCGCTGTGATTGACCAGCCAATGTCAATGTCACTACCATGTCCTCTAAACTAGGCCTTCTTAAACTTTCTCCACTCGTGACCCCTTTTTGGCCGAGGAAATTTTTAGGGGACCCCAGTGGGGGAGGGGAGGGGGGGGGTATGCGACCTTAAAAACTACACTACACTGCACATTAAATGAAAATTTTAAAAAGTCTTGCTTGGAGCCCAGGCCTCCCCGGCCATCTGGGCCCCTCACACAATGATGGCGGTCCTGGCCGGGGACTCAGATCGCGACCACCCTGTTCACTTGTAGGACCCCATATGGGGTCGCGACCCACACTTTAAGAAGCAATGCTCTAAACGATGATCAGCTCGGAAAGTCCCAACAGATCAACTTCTCACTTTAGAAATCCAATCTAAGATGATATCTGCGGTAGTCAGAGAAGGTCATAAATAGCCAGGTTGGATGAATGTTCCCAGAGATCAATGAGCGCCTTGATTGAAAACAAGAACGGCTATTTATCAGCATCGATAGCAATACCCATTGGGCCAATTTGAAACAGTTGCATTTCTTGTAGCCATTACCATGTCATCTCTATTATGAGTAACTTGTCACTGTAATAGACCTGGACAGCAGGAGCTCAGATTACACACACACACCCAGCGAGTAATTGAGTAGAATACATACAAGATGTCACGAGCACACCGAGGATGAATGTCAAGGCCATTCTGGTATCAGGCCTACTGGTATCCCGTCGCACTCCTTACCAGAACAAGCCTTTGGGTTGGATACCCAATGACTGCGGATGGCGTCACTGAGATCAGTATAGAGACAAGATATCAACAGCACCCAGGGGAGGAGTATCAAAGCTAATGTCTTTTATTGACGCATATTGCCACAAGGTTGGCACAGTTTTGGGGGCCACATAGGGTCCCTTCATCAGGCTCAGTATGAGCCTCATCTGGCTCATCATACTGAGCCTGATGAAGGCACCCTGCATGGCCCAGAAACGTTGGCAACCTTGTGACAATATGCGTCAATAAAAGATGTTGGCTTTGACACTCATCCTCTGTGTGCTGTTGATATCTTGTCTCTATACCGATCTCAGTGACGCCATCTGCAGTCACGGGGTACCCAACCCAAAGGCTTGTTGCGGTAAGGAGTACGACGGGATACCATTAGAATCAGAGTAGAGACACGCTCGCCTCCCTGTCCGTTAGCAGGTTTGGATTAATGTATTCAGATAGTCAAAAGCAGTCACTAAGTGAGCAGGCAGTGCTGGGCTTTCTTATTGGCAAGGCCACCATGCACTGTCATAGAAACACCCATGCAATAAACATTTATTTGTTAAACAAAAGTTTCATGTACAGCATATTAGAACACAATTATTTAAAATAGATGTTTATATACTATCAAAAAACCTAAACCCCAACTCCAGCCCATGAGAGTACCCAGTGGAGTAAAGAAATCACTAAGGGGAGTGGTGCGGAAGGAAGCGACTGCTGCAGAGAAATTTGTTTTGTGTTATTTTGTAACCACACAGGGTTCATTCTAACAAAAATTAGCCTTGGATTGGGCTTTATTAAAATAAAATTGATCACAAAAATTTTAGTTCCTCTTTAAAAATCATCATACAGGTTAAAAAACTAAATTTTAAAAAATTAAACACCGCCTCTTATCCCGTCATTCAAAAATGATTGTGTGTAGTGAGGCCAACAATATAACTTTCTTTCCTATGTTTAGGGGCTATTCACACCATGTCCAGATAATCTCCAGACCAGACCGGATTGTTTCCAGACCCAAAATGCACCCTAATGTGCAGGGCCAGATTTACTCTCTCTGCTGCCCCAAGGCCAGGTTCCTCAATGCGCCCCCCTGCCCGCCAACCCCCCCATCCCCTCCACCACCATGAACAATGGCAGACCACAAGGTTGCCAAGATCACTTGTACAAAACAAGCGGTGGATTCCCCGCTGTACATTTAGCTCTGCTTGCCCAAAGTAGGGCTAAATGTAGAAAACAACTACCCGCCTGGGCATCGGGAGATAGGAATTCCACACCCCTGCTGCCCCGAGGCTGGGCCTTGGTTGGCCTTGTGGGAAATCCAGCCCTGCTAATGTGTCCCTATGCTATTTCTGACCTCTGTTCTCACCAGCGCAGTCCGTTCAGGAACAGACCAGAAAAATACTGCTGGTCTTATTTTGTCTGGTCTGGAATGCACTCGCATCACACGCATCAAAAACGCATACAAATGCACTGGAACGCCCTGGAACACACCTGTAAGACCATTGTAAGCTAAAAAAAAAGAAAATCGAAACGCAGCAAAATCGCGGCAAAACGCAATGCACTGCGTTCCAGATCTGGTCCGGAAAATGGTGTGACCCTGCCCTTAGGGCCCATTCACACCACATCCAGATCATCTCCAGACCAGACCAGATTGTTTCCAGACCCAAAATGCATCCTAATGTATCCATATGCCCTCCCTGGCTTCTGTTCACACCAGCGCAGTCTGTTCCAGACCAGAAAAATACTGCTAGTCTCATTTTGTCTGGTCTGGAATGCACTGCAACTGTGGCAGACTCACAATATATTCTGGTCCGGAAAATGGTGTGAACCTGCCCTTATACTCTTGTTTTCCTGGTCACACGTGCACAGAATCCTCCAAACATTATAGATCAACACATAAAGAATATGTTATGTATCAAATGACACAGAAAGGAAAGAAAAGAATTACCGACGCTCTCACGAGATTTTTAATTGTAGCTTCATTGCTTCAATTAACCTTTTAATTTGTTGCTTTGTTAGCACCCGGCTTGTCTTTTCACGTTAACAAATGACCCCGCGTGGTCTTGAAACCTGAGCATTAGCGCTCCCACAATAAACGTCGTGCTTTCTCCCGACGCCTTTCCATACCTTTCCGTTGCCGCACGGCGAACGCACGTGGCGCTCGTCAGTTGCTTGTATGAAGATTGATGAATTACAATGCTCGTGGGATAACGCCACATTACTACACACAGAGCAGCAAACAATCTCTGACCTCACATTGTGCATAGGCCGCTTGGGAGTTGTCAAAAGGTCGCCATGTGCAGATGCCTACACCTCCGGAGCACGGTATCAGTACACAATAATGTACGGTACTTAATGCATGCCGTATTTGAGCGAGCGTAGGAGGAACTGAAACGTTATAAAACACTTAAACCAGCAGACGTATATTAAAGCTGTTCTTTTGTTTTGCCTTCTCTGGTTATTAAATAAAACATTTCCGTTTTCATTACATACCTTTATTTTATACCCTGTGATGTCATCTCTGGGTCTTTGTACTTCTCTATATAATGCAAGCAGATCATGGCTGGTGAAGGGGCCGGGAAAGTGCTGTGCATAGCTTCATGAAGACATAATGGCAGCAAACGATTTGGGGCAGGAGTGTGTGGTGGTTTGGTGACAGCCGGTCAGTGAATGGTGGTGGCTGGTAAGGTTCCTCTGGCACATCCTCTGGATGTGCCACCTGGGTCCCCATGGTACATGGGCCTCAAATGTGGGATGTGACTCCCAGAGACCAAACTTAAAGCCATAGATGCATTGGAGGCCTCCTATTGATGTCCAAGTAAGATCCCTGCTTAGGCCTAGAGCCGAAGATGTGGAACCTGCAAGGTAAGTCGGGAACTTCGGCTAACCGCCCCTGCAAAGCTGTTGGATTGGGCTCCCCCTGGCCAGGAACTGGTTTAACAACCTGGCTGCCAGGGAGTCCCCTTCACAACGCGGCCTCAGTACTCATTTAAATCCCTCAGTTGTGAATTCAGCCTAAAACCTGGGAACCCTGAACATAGCATTCTTCTCAACTTCTCTGATTATTTCCATCCATTCCTTCTCACCCTCCTTCTTAAATATCCATGCCTGCTCTCCTCTCCCGCCCATTCTTTTCTTCCAGCCATGCCCACTCTCCTGGGGTTTTTCTCTTACACTTTCACCCATGTGCACGTTCCTCTGTCACCATTCTTCTCCTCTTCCATCCATGCCCATTCTCCTCTGATTATTCTCCCCCAATTCCACCCATGTGCGTGTTTCCCTCCCACCATCCCACCACTCTTGCCTTCAATTCATGCCCACTCTCCTGGGATCATTCTGTTCCACTTCCACCCATGTTGCACATTTCTCTGTCACCATTCTTTTTCTCTGTCCATACTCGTTCTCCTCTAATTATTCTCCTCCAATTCCACCCATGCCACTCTTTTGTCTGTGCATTCTTTTCTTCTATCAATGCCTGCTCTCCTGTGATCTTTCTCATCCACTTCCACCCAGGTGCCCTCTCCTCTCTCCGTTCTACTCTTTTATCCATGCCTGCTCTCCTCTGATCATTCACTGCTACTTTCACCCAAGTGTGCTCTTGTCTCTCTCTCCATTCTTCTCCTTCATGCATCCCCACTCTTCTTGGATCATTCTCTTCCACTTCCAATCAAGTGCGCTTTCATCTCCCTTCAGTCTTCTCTTCTGTCAGTGCCCGCTCTGCTGTCTCTCCATGCTTCTCTTTCATTCATGCCCACTCTTCTTTGATAAGTATCTTCCACTTCCACCCAAGTGCGCTCTCATCTCCCTCCAGTCTTCTCTTCTATCAGTGCCTGCTCTCCTGTCTCTCCAGTCTTCTCTTCTATCAGTGCCTGCTCTCCTGTCTCTCCATTCTTCTCTTCTATCAGTGCCTGCTCTCCTGCCTCTCCATTCCTCTCTTCTATCAGTGCCTGCTCTCCTGTCTCTCCATTCTTCTCTTCTATCAGTGCCTGCTCTCCTGTCTCTCCATTCTTCTCTTCTCTCAGTGCCTGCTCTCCTGCCTCTCCATTCCTCTCTTCTATCAGTGCCTGCTCTCCTGTCTCTTCTTCTCTTCTATCAGTGCCTGCTCTCCTGTCTCTCCATTCTTCTCTTCTATCAGTGCCTGCTCTCCTGTCTCTCCATTCTTCTCTTCTATCAGTGCCTGCTCTCCTGCCTCTCCATTCCTCTCTTCTATCAGTGCCTGCTCTCCTGTCTCTCCATTCTTCTCTTCTATCAGTGCCTGCTCTCCTGCCTCTCCATTCCTCTCTTCTATCAGTGCCTGCTCTCCTGTCTCTCAATTATTCTCTTTCATCCATGCCCACTCTTCTTGGATAATTATCTTCCACTTCCACCCAAGTGCGCTCTACTTTCTCTCCATTCTTCTCTTCCAACCATACCTGCTCTCCTCGGATTAATCTATTCTACTTCCGCCCATGCCCACTCTCCCCTTTCACTATTCTTCTTCTTTTCTATCCCTGCCCGCTCTTCTCTGACCATTCTCTTCAACTTCTACCCATCTGCACCCTCCTGTATACTCCATTCTTCTCT
This sequence comes from Nanorana parkeri, assembly GCF_000935625.1. Lineage (NCBI taxonomy): Eukaryota > Metazoa > Chordata > Amphibia > Anura > Dicroglossidae > Nanorana > Nanorana parkeri. The sequence goes on along the minus strand of NW_017308831.1, from coordinate 106,949 downwards.
TTCATCCATGCCCACTCTCCTCTGATCATACTCCACCACTTTCACCCAGGTACGCCCTCATTCTTTCCCATTCTTTTCTTCTACCCATGCCCGCTTACCTCTCTCTCTTTCTCCATTCTTCTCTTCCATCCATGCCCGCTCTCCTCTGATCATACTCCTCCACTACCACCCATGCCCACTCTACCCTCTCATCCCTCTCTTATACTTCCATACAAGTATACAAAACAAACTACATACTTTATAGTAAACCTTAAGCTAACAAAATAACTGCACAACAGGAAACACTACCCCGTTCATGGACAGGCACACATTGGCTAGACCATTTCATCTACCTTAAAGCCTGTTGGATGTATGAGAAGACCGCCTGTCCAGTGTTCAGTGAAATGTTTATTCACTTTAGTAAATCGCCCACAAATGTGTATTGATATGGAGAGTATAAAACAAAATCAGGCAGAGAAAGAGGATAAATGCTAAGAAAATGTCAAATATAAACTTTGCTTGAATCTGCACATAAAATAAACCCGAGGAGTGAAGGGGTTAATGTTACTTTACTGCCGTGCAGCATTTTATCCTGGAAATGGTCGTAGAGCGTATTAAATCTTTTTTCAGAGAGCGGTGTTCCTGTTTTGCTTCCATCTCCCACCAGAACTTCAATTCTGGAATGTTTTTAGGCTAAAGCACCCTCTGGGGAGTCGCGCCGATGTGAAGTGCGTTTCGGTCAAGGTCAGCCTGCCCTAATAGAAAATAAACTTCCTCTTTTACGACTCTGGAAATATCTCAAACCTTTGCATTTATCATACTGCCTTATATTCCCACCGGGAGACGGTTTCCAATGATTTCTTAACTCCCCCTCCATCCCCGCTTCACCTATGATTCAGCCTTTTCTTTTTTTCAGTACATTGAAAGTCAGAAGAACCTTTCAAGATGAAGCCATTTTTAATTGGCCTGTACAGCAAAAAAAATCATTTAACAAATTAACACTTTCAGGGTTACTTGATAAAATCAGCTCAAGGAGCAAAGTGTTAATGGTAAAGGGCAGTCACAATAGCACCCGATCAGGATCCATCATGTACTGATCTAAATGTTTTTCTCTTTTTTTATTATTATTATTATTAATAAAATGTAATATGTATTATTATTTTAAATGTAATATATATATATATTTTTTTTTTGCCTACAAACGTCAGGTGGTCATAATAATCTGGCCACTCAGTGTATATAATAATCTGGCCACTTAGTGTGTATATATATATATATATATATATCACTATGGAGTACTATGGGTTATCAAAAGAGACACCACACCAGCGCTGTGGTGTGTTTCTCTGACATGGTAGGTGAAGTGCGCTGCGATACATTATTTATCTTTACAGTGAATGAGTTGCCTTAACACAGCACACAGATGCACAGACAAACCCAAGCAATAGTATAAATGGTTCCTACATCTCCACCTGACCTCACACTAAGGGGTATGTTTATCAAAAATTTGCAGAGCCATTCAGCCTGCGAAACTGCCATGTATATTCGTTTCGTGTGAATGTGGCAAAACTGAATGTTGTTCGTATATTTTGTTTCCAAGTCAAATGCAATTCTCTAATAAGATGAGTGAATTAAGAAAATATCACATCATTAGTATATTTTCTTTCCAGGCCGTAGGTAATATCAGGAAGATTCCACATTATGGCCACTAGATGGAGCTGTGGATAATAACTTATTTCCTATGATCCTCAGCTCCATCTAGTGGCCATAATGTGGTATTTTCTGAATATTACCTTCGGCATGAAAAGAAAATATGGGGAGGGTAACTTGCTGGGGGGAAGCAAATTCTTTCCCCCCTACAAGGCATCTTGTCCTCAATGTAATGGAGACAAAGGCCTCATCCACACAACCCTGAGCTGGTGGATGTGGGGGGTTTATAGTTTATAATAATGTGGTATTTTCCTGATTCACTCTCAACTTATGAATAAATTACATTCGACCTGGAAAGAAAATATACTAATAACATTCATTTTTGCTAATTCACTGCAAACCTAATTTCTGAGGAAACGATTCGTCCATTGCTACAGAACAGGAATCAAATAAAAGTGGGAACTTCCCTTCGAAAAATGACTTACAAGTCTACGTTTCAATAATAACGGAAAAGTGCGCTTTCTGAACATACGCCACCTTTTTTTTTTTCCCTTTAATAAGAGGTTTTGTGTCAAAGTGACTGGCGTGACACGACCCTGCGCACACACACACATCCTACCTGATATATATATATATTATTTCATGCTCTTAATAGATCTGAGGTCGGCTTACTGAGCGGTACTCGCGCCTGTGACGCCCACTCTAACAAGCATAGAAAGAACATGGCGGTAATGAAGCCGTCACTCCGAGTGACATTTTCTCTCTCTTCGTCTTCTAGGAAGTTTTCGATCGACTTCACCTAATTTACACAGTTGGATATTCCATGTCGCTGGGATCGTTAACCATCGCAGTGCTCATTCTAGGATACTTTAGGTAAATTTATTCGTATGTATTTATTGTATTTATTTATTTTTGCTTCTGTCATGTGACCAGATGGGTTTGGTCCTGGCCAGTTGGGTGGAACGAAGGTCAGACTAATTCTCCCAGCTGCTGAACTCTGCCAGGAGCTCTTGAAAAATAATTTCCTTGGTTAATCTTTTCGTGAAGAACGAGGCCAAAAGCTCCGTCCCCGGGAAACAAATTATAGATAATTCTGTTTTTTTTCCTTTTTGACCCGGTCATGTCAGGTAATGTCACCCGTCTGCATATAGTGAATCCGGCGAACAAACATAATGACTAAGGTCCTGGATACTCTGAAGAGGCACACTCAAGAAAAAAACATTTATGCACTTGATCTTATTTAATCAATTAAATGAAAAAAAATGATTATCCTCAAGAAAACTAACCTTTCAAATGTCAGCTTTATATATATATATGTAATTTGAATTATTTTTCCAAAAGAAAAACCAACCTGCTGCTGTAGCTGCTTCAAAGTGTTAGTTGCAATTACACTTTAATTTGTTAGTCTCTTACTTAAATCCATTTAAAACTATATGTCCATCTAAGATTAACTTAAAGGAGAACTATGAGGTGAGTGCTTTTCACTCACCTCATAGTTCTAGCTGACCTGTGACAATGAGACTGTCACAGGTCGGTTCAGTAGATCGGTAGGTGATCGAACATATACCGGCGTTCGCTCACTTCTCGATCCTGTCACGGCTCTCTGCCGTGACAGGGGAGGGGCTGGATTCCCCCCTCCCCGCTCCGATCCGCCAGCTCTGACTGGCGGAACGGACGGGGGAGGGGGCGGGTACATCTGGCTCTGCCTCTAGATAGGCAGTGCCAGCTGTCAATCACGCAGCTGGGCGGATCCAGACATAATTGTCGGGATCTGCTTCAGCTGCGGCGTCTCAGTATACCGCGAGCTACAGCTTGCTGTATACTGAGCCTAGGGTGGCGGGAGGACGCTAGTTTGTGTCCTCCCGTTACCCTAAGGAGAACTACGGGGGAAAAGCCTTAACCCCATAGTTCTCCTTTAAAGTGACACTAAACTCAGGAGTTAAATCTTAAAAATACATTCAAGTGCCCTAACTATTAACACAAATGTATCTTTTGTTTGTGTATCACTCGGCTGTAGATTAGACACCATTATCCAAGCACCATGTAAAGGCAGATGGTGAGTGTATAAGTACAAGATGGGAGGTCCAATCCTATTCCAACCACCATGGAGTGTGTGAAGGCAGATGTTGATAGTGCAAGAACAGGTTGGGTGGTGGGAAAGTTGTGATGGACGTCCGATCACTATGTAGCGAAGACAATGGCCATCAGGACCAACAAAGAGGGATGAATCTCCCCAACCATGACCCAGACCCAGTTAACTATTACCAACAATGTATCTTATTTGTGTATCACTCGGCTGTAGATCCTCCAATCATCTCTGAATTGGCGCTGACACTGTCCTTCCTTCTGGAGGGGGGCTACGTCTGTTCCCCATGGTCCCTGTGTGTGTTGTAAAGTAGTCACCACTCCAAGCTCACTCCCGGGATGGACTACAATCTCATGTTTAGTTTAATCATTTGTATTGAGATTGTAGTCCACCCTGGGAGTGAGCTTGGAGCGGTGACTACTTTACAACACACACAGGGACCATGGGGAACACAAGTAGTCACCCTCCAGAAGGAAGGTCAGTGTCAGAGATGATTGGAGGATCTACAGCCGAGTGATACACAAATAAGATACATTGTTGTTCATAATTAAGGTGCTTGAATGTATTTTTAATATGTAACCTCTGAGTTTTGTGTCACTTTAACAGTACTATGAGTAGCTATGAATGCAAACATTGAAAATGCATGATAATAGTTCAGGTACTTGAATGTATTTTTAAGATTTAACTTCTGAGTTGCAAGAAAATTCTCCATCGTGCACATTTAACACTTTTATCATATATTGCAATTCACAGTCCTTACTGAACTGTGAATTTCCCAGATTGAGAACTGCAGCTTAGAACAGTAAATGTTTTATTGAATTCCAAGCGTAGACTTCCAAGTATCTTGAGTGGAAGGGTTAAGGACAGCTAATGTTTCCTCCTCCATCCCAGCAATAAGATGTTGAAGAGATAGGTAATGGCGCATAATGCCACAGTTGTTTTTGTGAAGCATGGAAGATGCATCTGGTACATAACGGGAACATCTAATTATAGACGTGAATGAGCATATTCCACCCATCCCTACAGCTTTGTTTCATTTTGTGCAATCTAAACCACTGTTTAGAATGGAGCTCGATAGAAGGAGCCTGAAAGATAACAAACTAGTCAATCTTTTATTAAGATTCTTCATTCAAAGTTCCACTTGGCTGGTATAACATTCGAATTCCCTGAAGAAGACTTTTACTGAGTAGCGATTATTAAATGATGGTGGTTTTGTTGTTTCTTAAGTGTACAGTGGGTAGGACAGTTGAAAAGAGCTTCTGTATACTTCAGGAGTCATTGCAAGCGCACTGCACCCTTAAGAACCACCCAAAAAATTGGCATGATCTGGACTTGCCCAAGTAAAGATGCTAGGGAAGTAGCTTCTGTTTTGCAGCCAAAGATTAACAGCAAAATAGGGATTCATTACCTAAACCTACCCATGAATATGCCCAGGAAGAGAAGAAGCTCTCCGCAACCTCAGAGAACTGAGAGGGTGAGACAAGGTGGTATTAAAAGCTTGTCCCCAGACAACAAGGAGATGTAGGCAATTATTATTATTATTATTATTATACAGGATTTTAATAGCGCCAACAGTTTGCACAGCGCTTTACAATATAAGGGAGACATTACAATCACAATACAATTCAAGACAAGATGGTAAGGAGGGCCCTGCATAGAGGAGGTTCCCAGCACACACAGGCCAGACCAAGCACCATCAAAGTCTTACATTGGCAAGATGCCTGCACCACAAAGATGCAATTGTTGATAACCGGTTATGGCAGTTAGAGGACCAAAAACCACCTTCACTTCCCCTTTCCAATCTGCCAAAATTATGATCCAGATAATGGAAACCAAGTTTTGGTACAGTCTTGTGGGCCCTATATGGATTACAATCTGGGATTCAGTATTTTATAGCTTTGTCTCTGTTACTGATATCAAAGTAGCCATTGGCAGCATAGTCAGGAGCTACCAGACAGTAGAGCACCACTGTTGTGTGGTTTAAAACAATGTGGATCTCCTTTCCAGTGCAGGACACATACTAAAGTCATTCAAAGTCCAAGCCTTTAAAAACATCTTCAATTTCCTACCAGATGATAAATCTGGAGGCATACACCACTCATTCACTCTTCAGATGCTTGCTGGTACTCCGTAAACTCTCTTTGTAAGTGAAAATGCCTCTCCCAGCACACATTAAAGTGATGCAGATCACACGAGCCGCAGGGTACGGCACAGTGACAAGTGATATCGGTGCTTTCAGAACATCCAAGCGAGCCGTGTTTAATTCTGTAGCACAATGCATTAGTCTACAGCCCGCACGGCTATCCCAATGTGCGAAGTCAAATTAAGGACACAACAGATTTACCTCAGGCCAATGCATGCCATTATCGAAGCCTGGACCGCCGTCTCCCCCAATGTTTCACATTTTCTATTCCTTTCCTGCGCACTTTGGTTTCCATCTTCACATCAGCAGCTAATGTCATGTACCCTACAGACAAGCTGCCTAATTGGCAAATTAGTACAACTGGTGTTTTGATGGCCGCAGTTTGGCTTCATGATTAGAAAAATGTAATAACATCTGCACCAGTGTGGGAGGACTGAATAATAATAATAAAAAAGCTCCACAGATCAAAACAAATCAGACGCATGATTAAAAGAAGAGAAAATAAATGTTTAAAATTGTGGGTTTTTTTTCTTCTATATCCAGGAGATTGCATTGCACCAGGAATTATATCCACATGCACCTCTTTGTGTCCTTCATGCTGAGAGCCATCAGCATCTTTGTGAAAGACACCGTCTTGTATTCCGGGTACGTTCTGGAGGAGATGGAACGCTTCTCTGAAGAAGACTTGAAATCGATGACCCACGCTCCTCCGGTAGACAAGTCGCAGTTTGTGAGTGATGGCCTTCATAGGCACCAAAAAGATCTTTTTTTTTTTTTCTTTCTTTCTGATAAAAAAGATGAAGTCCTGAGTTTTAATCTTCTGTGCCTCACCTTTCTGCTTTTGAGATTAAAGAGACACAACTGTCAGAGTTCAAAAACCTCAGTGACAGAAAAAATAAATCTCCATCAGGGGACTATAGAAGTTCAGAGGTGAAGTATTTATTGAGATGTGGAGAAAGATGTGAAAGGTTATGGGTCAGAAGGGCAG
>NW_017308831.1:96753-100020 GCF_000935625.1 Nanorana parkeri | reverse complement strand
ACTTGCCGATACCGAGTACCAGAACCGGAAGTCCAATTAAGAAAGCCGGGGGCTGGGATCAATGGGTGTTTTCAAGTAATCCTCTAGCAAGCGCTTCCATGGAGAGCCTCCTTTGCTCATGCACTGCATGCAAATGAGCGACTGGGGAGGGGTTATTGGAGTTCTAGCCCAGCCCCTTGAGCTACCATTGGTTTTATGAGCTAGGAGGTGTGGCTGGAAGTATTGGGCTTCTGGAGGCTGTTAGAGCAGATATTTGGGTGATGGCCATTGATGCATAGAAGAGGAACATCCGAGGTCTAGAGGTGCTTGAGGGGGTTTCTGTGGCAATTCAGGGGTGGCAGAGCAGAAAACATGTAAAGGACAACCTATGGATGGTTCCTCCAGCTACTTTGAGAGGCAAGTGTGTGAAAGAGCAATTTAAAGGAGAACTATGAGATGAGTGATTTTCACTCACCTCATAGTTCTAGCCGACCTGTGACAATGAGACTGTCACAGGTCGGCTCAGTAGATCGGGAAGTGAGCGAACACATACCGGCGTTCGCTCACCTCTCGATCCTGTCACGGCTCTCTGCCGTGACAGGGGAGGGGCTGGATTCCCCTCTCCCCGCTCCCATCTGCCAGCGCTGACTGGCGGAACGGACTGGGTAGGGGGCGGGTACAGCTGGCTCTGCCTCTAGATAGGCAGAGCCAGGTGTCACTCACGCAGCTGGGCGGATCCCGTCATCTACGTCGGGATCCCCTCCGGCTGCGGCGTCTCAGTATATAGAGAGCTGTAGCTCGCGGTATACTGAGCTTAGGGTAACGGGAGGACGCTAGTTTGTGTCCTCCCGTTACCCTAAGGAGAACTATGGGGAAAAACACTGACCCCATAGTTCTCCTTTAAACTTCTACTGTCAAGCTTACAAAAGTCTGTTAACATGTGAAAGTAAACTCTGATGCTAGGAGGTGCCTGGTGAAAAAAAACAAAAACATATGTTTTTGTTTTGGCCATACCATTTAAGACATTCTGAAATTGTTGTTTCTTTAAAACTGTATTCTGTTGTGTATCGTGTCTTAGGATAAAGTCTAGTAAAAAGTAACCTCTGTATCTGTTTGATAAATGTAAATAAATACATGTTAATTCTGCTATAAAAAAAAGAAAGCCGGGGGGCGTGTAATGACTCGCCACCCAGCTTACTGATTAGCCTGGAAGCCGGCTTCATGCTCCCTCATCACCAGGTGACAAAGAAGCATGGAGCCTGCTTTCTGGCCAAGCGGGGGGCGGGTAATGACTTGCCGCCCAGCTGCGTGATTGGCCTGCTTCCTGACCAGGAAGCCAGCTCCATGCTCCCTGGTGACGATGGAGCCGGCTTGCTGGCCAATTAGGAAGCCGGGCGGCATGGTAAAAGCTGGTAGTAGTTGGTCACAGTCAACTGGACTGTAATCTTGAAAACATGTTGTTGCTTCTCCAAGCCATGTCTTCAGTTCTAATTAGTGTCAGGAACAAACCCCAATATTTATAGCCACACAGGTAGATCAGACACCATTATCCAATCAAAGGCAGATGGTGAGTGTATAAGTACAAGATGGGAGGTGTGGAATGTGTGAGACAACCCTATTCTAAGCCTTCAGTCCAATCCGAATCCAACCACCATGGAGTGTGCCAAGGCAGATGTTGATAGTCCAAGAACAGGAAGGGAGGTGGGAAAGTTGCGATGGACCTCCGATCACTATGTAGGGAAGACAATTGCATCAGGACAAATAGAGAGGGATGAATCCCCCCAACCGTGACCCAGACCCAGTTAACAGTGGCGTCACAAGGGAGATCCAAGCTCCCCCCCGGGATGGACTACAATCTCATGTTTAGTTTACTCATTTGTTTTGAGATTGTAGTGCATCCCGGGAGTGAGCTTGGAGCGTTGGCTACTTTACAACACACACAGGAACCATGGGGAACAGACGTAGCCCCCCTCCAGAAGGAAGGACAGTTTCAGCACCAATTCAGAGATGATTGGAGGATCTACAGCCGAGTGATACACAAATAAGATACATTGTTGTTCATAATTAAGGTACTTGAATGTATTTTTAATATGTAACTCCGGAGTGTAGTGTCACTTTAACAGTACTATGAGTAGCTATGAATGCAAAAATTGAAAATGCATGCTATGGCTTCGGTGCGCTATTGTTGACTGGCACGCCAGTTGACTAATGCTTGTAAATTGACACTTAATGTGGGAAAGGTTGCTGACTAATTTATAAACAGGCTGTTAACAGATCCACTCATCTCCCAGTGTGGTAAATATGCTCAGTGGGTGTTCTTTCTACATATCTGTGAAGTAGCATTGTCTCCTCTTTCTGGAATTCTCCCCTTTCCTCTGCTACATAGTAACCGTTCCTTTGTTTCTTCTCCTTCAGGTGGGCTGTAAGGTTGCCGTTACTTTCTTCCTATACTTCCTGGCCACAAACTACTACTGGATCCTCGTGGAGGGACTCTACCTGCATTGCCTCATATTTATGGCTTTTTTCTCTGATAAGAAATATCTCTGGGGATTTACACTCTTTGGCTGGGGTGAGTTCTTGCTTCCTGTACAGGGGAAGTCTTCAGATAGAAGTGTGGAAGGTGAAAAAATAATATATATATACTCTATATTACCAAAAGTATTGGGACACGTTTTCAAAGCATTGGATTCAGGTGTTCCGTGACATTTCCCGTCTACTAAATATTCCGCGGTCACCTGTTACTGGTATTATAACAAAGTGGAAGCAACTGGGAACAACAGCAACTCAGCCAGGAAGTGGTCGGCCGCGTCACATGACAGAGCAGGGTCAGCGCATGCTGAAGCGCACAGTGCGTAGAAGTCGCCAACTGTCCGCAGAGTCAATAGCTACAGACCTCCAAACTCCATGCGGCCTTCAGATTGGCACAACAACAGTGCGTAGAGAGCTCCATGGAATGGGTTTCCATGGCCGAGCAGCTGCATCCAAGCCGCACATCACCAAGTGCAATGCAAAGCGTGGGATGCCGTGGTGGAAAGCATGCCGCCACCGGACTCTAGAGAAGTGGAGGCGTGTTCTCTGGAGTGACCAATCACGCTTCTCTGTCTGGCAATCCGATGGACGTGTCTGGGTTTGGCGGTTGCCAGGAGAACGGTACTTGCCTGACTGCATTGTGCCAAGTGTAAAGTTTGGTGGAGGGGGGATTATGGGGGGGGAGGTTGTATTTCAGGGGTTGGGCTTGGCCCCTTAGTTCCAGTGAAGGGAACTCTTAAGACATCAGCACACCAAGAC
>NW_017308831.1:95594-96270 GCF_000935625.1 Nanorana parkeri | reverse complement strand
GTATATATATATATAATTTGTTTTTAATTATATTATATTTACAGCTACAGGTTTGATTTTTTTAAATGTATTTGTTATTTTTGTAAAGTCTTTAACATGCAATTTAACGTTTGACACAGGGTTCATCCCCTCCTTGTAAGAAAGCCCAGCACATGCCTGCATGCATGTTAATATTCTCTGCAAGAAGTGAGGAATGAGGGACGGCTCTCCTTACTCTCTCCTGGCTGGTTCTCCTCTCTCCTGGCTGTCTCTCCTCTCTCATGGCTGTCTCTCCTCTCTCATGGCTGTCTCTCCTTCCTCTCTCCTGGCTGTCTCTCCTTCCTCTCTCCTGGCTGTCTCTGCTCTCTCATGGCTGTCTCTTCTCGCTCTCTCCCTCCCCCCCTTTATAAAGGATACATTTTACCATTAAATGAGATTTATTTCTGTCATTGTCTTCATCAGGAAATATAAAAACAAATAACAACCCCCCGGTGAGATATGAGTATACAGGGGATATTATAACTCGGACGCTTCCTATACATCTCCTCACTTATCAGCGATGGTTATCCTCCGTCTTCTCGCCCGCTTGGTCACGCACATCGCCTCGGTTATCCTTATCAGCCCGTCACGTTGCAAACGATGAAACATCCGAAGCAACGCCGATCTGATAACTGCGGCGGGTGCGACGTTGTCTTGA
>NW_017308831.1:94550-95568 GCF_000935625.1 Nanorana parkeri | reverse complement strand
CTGTTTGGTTTAAATTGGGGACCTGTGTGACAAGGCAGCGCTGGCACAGACGTGTGTGAATCCTGTTTATCTGCCCGCCATGCGTTTAATACGGGAGCAGAGACGCGGCCGGGACGGGGGGGCTTGTTAGCACTGACAGGTCGACGTTTAATTGGGACTCAGGAATATGTCACCTGTCTGTTTTTTTGCGACGAGCGCGATGTCATTACCGCTCAATCGCTGCCGTCTCTGACAGGTACACGGCGCGGCTCATTGCTCCGCCATTAGGCTTTATTTCTCCCTGGTGGAAGGATTGTCAGGGGTCTCCACACTCCTGTCACACGGGTGGATGAACCTTTCCTGGAAATACTGCCGAGAACGGACATCAATCCGACACCTACACTTCATATTATGTGAGAGGCCGGTGGATGTGCTAAAGGGGAACGCCGGCTTTCCCTTCATTCTTGCACAGTTGTAACGGCTCCACCTTTTCTTCAAGTGAAACCCGAACACTCTAGCGCAGCGCACGGCCATTTATTTTTTATTTTTTTGAGAATATAGAGTAGAGAGCGAGGAGAGGCGGCCGGGGGAGGGAGTAAGGAGACCGGCTATAGAGGACTACAAATCCCAGCAATACATTATACAGCAATACAAAGTAAGATGAAGCTACATACTGTGTGCTTTTCTGGGTTGGCGCCCTGATGTTTCCAGATGGCCTGTGCGGGCTTTAAGGTGGGCTGTGCGGGCTTTAAGGTGGGCTGTGCGGGCTCTAAGGTGGGCTGTGCGGGCTCTAAGGTGGGCTGTGCGGGCTCTAAGGTGGCCTATGCGGGCTCTAAGGTGGGCTGTGCGGGCTCTAAGGTGGCCTGTGCGGGCTCTAAGGTGGGCTGTGCAGGCTTTAAGGTGGGCTGTGCGGGCTCTAAGGTGGGCTGTGTGGGCTCTAAGGTGGGCTGTGTGGGCTGTGCAGGCTTTAAGGTGGGCTGTGTGGGCTCTAAGATGGGCTGTGCGGGCTCCAAGGTGGGCTGTGCGGGCTCTAAGGTGG
>NW_017308831.1:89829-93387 GCF_000935625.1 Nanorana parkeri | reverse complement strand
TCAGGTGGGCTGTGTGACACTCAGGTGGGCTGTGTGGGCTCTCAGGTGGGCTGTGTGACACTCAGGTGGGCTGTGTGGGCTCTCAGGTGGGCTGTGTGGGCTCTCAGGTGGGCTGTGTGACACTCAGGTGGGCTGTGTGGGCTCTCAGGTGGGCTGTGTGGGCTCTCAGGTGGGCTGTGTGACACTCAGGTGGGCTGTGTGGGCTCTCAGGTGGGCTGTGTGGGCTCTCGGGTGGGCTGTGTGACACTCAGGTGGGCTGTGTGGGCTCTCAGGTGGGCTGTGTGACACTCAGGTGGGCTGTGCCACTCTCAGGTGGGATGCGCGACTCTCAGGGCTGTCTGGGCGTGCAGCATGGTGTCAGGGAGCCGGAGGATTAGAAGGAGGAGCAATCACAGATGCAGTTGCCGAGGTCCCAGGCAAGCGCGATCTTCCTCAGGCACAGGCTGCCCGCAGCTCAGAGGAAGATCCGGTTTCAGGCCGATGCGGCTGCCCGGGATTGAGCTTCTGTCAGAAACTTTAAAGCGCCAGTGTCGGCACTGAGTGTCTTGTGTCCGGGTGCCCGCTGGCTGGAAACCCGGACACAAGACTCCAAAACCAGACTGTCCGGGCGGAAAACAGGACGGTGGCAACTCTAACTGGCTCCTCTCCTGGACTGAAATGTCTTCCTCTGATGTCTCTGCACACTGGGAGCTCCTCACCATGTGCATTAGAAGCTGCAGCCAGTCAGATAGAGCTCCGCCTCATTTCCTTGCATCATCTACCACTTTTCACCCCAGCCTGACTGTCCCTGGACCCGCCCCTTTCATTCTTTGAATGTAATTTAGGCACTTCCTGTTATGGGGTGACAACACTCTTCCCCTTTCTCGCATTTGCACTCCTGTGTTGTCACGCAGTGGCTCCGATGGAGGCAAGTGGCCGCTTCTACGCACATTACACCGACATGGTGTTATGTTGTCACCGTCTGGAATCCCGCTCCGGAGAAATGCCGTGCAGCCATCCCTGGAATGGGCGTAGACAGGAAGTGGCTGCAAAGAGGCTGCATGAGACGAGCAGCACTGAGATGGAAAATGGAAATTGTGCTTTAGCTCGGAAAACTGGTGGCTCAGCTCAGTCTGGACCTTTCATTGAGAAGACTCGATACAGAAGCATTTGATACCATCAATAAACTAATAAAACTGAATCCTTCTCTGCGGCTCTGCCGCCCTTTGTGATGGAAATGCGGGCGAGACCTCCGGCTTGTAGGACCTGCATTGTACACACTGTGTGTGTCACTCAAACTTGCACAGCGCATACAATGTGGATGCTAAAGGCCGGCACCACTTCGGCAACGATCTTCCCATAACATATCATGTGGATTCAACGTTCTTTATACCTGTGATTTACCTGGGAAATCCTCCCTTGTGTAGACACCCGGAATCCCCGAGACTTCCGCTGGGGGCCGCCATCTTGGATGTGATGTCACTGGCCCCAGCAGACTCACAGCTGTCAATCAAGTGACTCTATAGCAGTGGTGGCGAACCTCGGCACTCCGGCTGTTTTGGAACTACAAGTCCCATGAGGCATTGCATGGCTCTGACAGCCACAGACATAACTCCCAGAGGCAGATGCATGTTGGGATTTGTAGTTTTGGCACAGCTGGAGTGCCAAGGTTCGCCACCACTGCTCTATAGTATTCACCCCCCTAGGCTCTTTGCCTGACAGCTACATAAAGGTTATGTAGGGAGGAGAAGGAAGGGATAAAGGAGATGGGCCAGCACAGACAGTGTTAGACACTCCCAGAAGAGAGGAGAGAGGACTATGACGTGCAAGGAGGGAAGGGGCTTTGCTGGAGGACTGAATATTCCCAGAGTAAATGTTCTAGAACATTCAAAAGTACATTAATGTATTAGAACCTTTTATACCAATTTGTGCATCTTAAAAAAATAAACTCAATGCTCCATCCGTTAGGCTTCCTTCCCTTCCTTCCTTCCTTTCTTTCCTTCCTTACATTCTCCCTTCCTTGCCTCCCTCCACCTTCTTTGCTTCCTTCCTTCCTTTGTTCCTTCCGCCCTCCTTTTCTCCCATACTTCCTTCTTTCCTTGCTTTCCTTCCCTCCTTCCTCCATCCCTCCCTCCCTTCCTATCTTCTTCCTACTTTCCTTGTTTTCCCCCCTCCCTTTCCTCCTTTTTTAATGTGTTCCTACCTTCTTTTGTTCCTTCCTCTTTCCCTGGATCTCTTCCTTTCTTCGGTTTTCCCTTTCTTCTTTTCTTCCTCCCTCTCTCCCTCCAGTTCCTCCTTCCTTCCCTCTTTTTTTTCTGTCCTCTTCCCCTCCCTTCCTTTCTTCTTTCATCTATTAGTTCTTCCTTCCTTCCGCCCTACTTCCATTTCTCTCTCTCCTTCTTTCTTTTCTCCCTCTCTTCCTTTCCCCTACTTTCCTTTCTTCTTCTTTCTATCTGTTCTTCCCTTCCTTCCTCCATACTTCCTTCTCTCCTTTCTCATTCCTTGGCTGATCCCTACCTCCCTTCCTTTTTTCCCTTACTTCCTTCTCATCCTTCCTTTTTCCCTTCTTTTCTTCTTCCTTTTATCTGTTCTTCCTTCCTCTCTCCATTCATTTCTTAATTCTTCCTTTCCACTTTACCTCTTTCATTCCATATTTTCTTCCTTCCTTCTATCCTTTGTTCCTTCCTTCCCTGTTTAAGCAAGATGAGACATGATACACAGTGGTAGCAAAAAGTAAATGAAAATAACAATCATTCGTATACCACAGAGATCTGTACGAACAAGGGAGGGGAAAAAACAATAGGCTAACTGGTCGCGTCAGAGCTAGGGAAGCCTAAGGGTGTCAATTAAATCACTATGCGTAAACAACGTGCATTGCCCACGTCGTGATGCAGTGCATAAGAATGCACTGCATACGTACGTGGGAGAAAACTTGAACATATGGTCACTGCGGTAATGTGTAACATGGGCATGATGAACATGTCTCAAACACCAAAGGGAAGGATGGGCCAGCGAATAGGGATCTGTGATAAAAATAAGTGAAGTGATAGTAGCGATATAATAATAAATGCCCTGCTGTGGTTGGAGACCACCCAGGCGTAAATGAAACATGTAGCAAAGACATGTGTGGGAAAAATCAAAAGAAATCTATATACAAAAAAATCCTATGTGAACGAACACAAAGACCCCAAGGGAGCGTCAGTTTCAACGATCAGGTAAGAAACACGTCAGTGTGAGGTTTGTGTTGAGGCCCCTGGGTATGACAGTATCCAATGTGTACATCCAAAAGGCCTCTCGTTGAAGGAGGAATTTATCAAGATTGCCGCCCCTGTGGGATGCAGACACATGTTCAATGACCATACCACGTAATTCGTGGGTCTGGTGACGGGAGCTGGCAAAATGTACAGCCACGGGTTTATTGAGGTCAGGGGTACCACCCTCCAAAACTATGTTTTTGGTCATACTACGCTCCCGCCAGATTAAATACGCCTGGGGCTACCCTTTTCGGCTAGTCTTCCAACATGAGGGGAGATCCTGGGCATCTCTACGCCGGATGAAGCCCAGCACCTGCTGTCTGCT
>NW_017308831.1:88285-89793 GCF_000935625.1 Nanorana parkeri | reverse complement strand
ATTATCTGACAGGACCCCAAACCTATTCGCCAAAGGCAACATCTCAGGACTTGAGGTAATAGAGTCCTTTTTTTTCCTCCTTTTGCCCTTCCTCCTTTTCTCCTTCAACCACTCCATATCCTCCTTGGACAAACCAGTATCAACAGCTTCCCCACCCTTACCCTCCCCTACACCTCCCTCCCCACCACTCTCCCTTCCCTTATCCCCCACCAGGCCAACCTCTTCACCACTCCTCTGTACCCCACGGTCCTTAATAGAAACCCTGCAGCACCAAGGGAGGGGGACTGGCACTGCACTTGATGCACCTGCCTCAGCACCTCTTGCTGCCTCTGCAATTTTAGAAGACATAGACACAGAAGGATTGGACACATTCTCGATAATCGATACCTTGGATACAGACTGGGAAGACACGGGCACAGTAAGCAAACGCACAGACTGGGGCACCACTGACTGGGAAGACACGGGCACACTAGACAAACGCACAGACTGGGGCACCACTGACCGGGAAGACACGGGCACACTAGACAAACACACACAGACTTGGAAGACACGGGCACACTAGACACAGTCCATGTACCCATTGCACTCCTGACCGCACGTCCAACAAAGTATCCTGGGTGCTCAGTAGTCGACGGATGGCCACCGTCAAAGTAATGCAGAAAAGAAATAGACACCGGCACTCCAATAATAAATCGATTACGTCTATTTATTGACGTACATCAAAAGCAAAATAACACACTTAGTGCGACGTTTCGGGGACACACAGTTAGGATAGCAGTCATTGGAGCAACATAGGCAAGACCCGCCCCCTCCCCCTGCTCTGACCAATCAGCCTCTCTCCTGGATTCAAACACAGTCCCGCCTACTGCCGACTCCAAAACAGTCGTGGCACCACTGCTCCCAGCACCTCCTCCACCAATCTCAGGGACAACGGCTGTGTCTGGTCCAGGCAAAGTCTCTGCAGTGCCCATGGTGCTCCTCTCTGCAGACTCTTCCCCCAGAAGCTCACAGTCAGTTACAGATTTCCCGCCAAGTTCATTTAAATCTGAAGCCTTTTCAGCAGGTGCACCAGATTGCATTGCATGTTGTACATTGTCTATGGGTGTGGGCTGAATGTCCATAGCACTACAGCCCCCAGCAAGCCCATTGTCATTATTAAAGTTCACACCACCATCTTGCACACACACTGTACCTGATTGGTGTGTTGTTACCTCAGCAGTGTCATGGCCGACGGTGGGATCAGACTTCTTCCTGGTTGCTGCAGTCTTTCGGGTAAATCTTGCTCTCTCCACAGGTCTCTCTTTCACCAGGCGAGGAACGGTATCCATCCCCTTCTCGTCATCCGAGGAATCCGCAGTGAAACAGAACTTTCTTCCATCCAGAGGGGATTCCAGCTCAGCGATGAACTCCAGCATGCCAGTACCTCCCTCAACCTCCTGCTCAGATCCTCCATGTTGCTGCTGCGGGGGGAGGGGGACAGAGGCCTCCACCATTGGGGGCTCAGCAGA
>NW_017308831.1:66788-86345 GCF_000935625.1 Nanorana parkeri | reverse complement strand
CGGGCCCACTTTCTCACTCTCTGCTGACTCTGTCGGTACCGGCATCTCCTCACTGGCTGCGTCACTCTCCATGCTGGAAGCGGCTCCTCTCCTCATCCTGCTGAAACGCTCTTCATTTTTATACTTTTCTTTAAACGCTCCGCTGCTCTCCTTCAGAGCGCTCACCAACTCCTTCTGCTTCCTCAAAGCCTGCTCCACGTCTCTCAACTCAGGCCTCAGAGCCGGTCTCTTCTTGCTGAACACTTTGGAATATATCAGCTTTTTCTTTCTAAATTCAGCTTTCAAAGCCGTCAATTTCTCCTCCTCTTTATCAATCCGCGTCAGCTTCCCAACAATCCTCCGTCTAAAAGCAGACAGGGACTCATTCCTCCTTGGGCCAGGCCCAGAATCTTCCACAGGCTGAGGCCTAGTCACAGGCCTCTCCAGGGAGCCCCCGCCGGGGTCCTCCCCAGGATCCAGCATCTCTCCTGGGGGCAGAGAAGCAACTCTAGCCCCCGGTCTCTGGAAGCTCACGAGCTAAGGAACCAACAACCTCACACCTCGTCAGGGAGCAGAATGGCAGTTTCCCACCATCCATGTGCTGAGTTCCCAGGTCTGTACACCCGCTGTGCCCATAATGAGGGGCTAATTTTGTTTATTGAAAATCTTACAAACAACAACTTATGTACAATAAAACCATACTAAATAAATCAATAAATAAAACATATTTACAAAATAATTGAATATTACTATACAAAACAAAAAGCAAGAACATAATACATGGTGCAAACCGAATTGCGCACAGCATAATCCCTACGAGAGCGCCAGACTCATCATCACTATCACCATGCATGTAGTCTTTTATCAAAGATATATTTGATCTGAAAATCTAGGGAGTGAACAAAGGAAACATCACTATCACCATGCATGTAGCCTTTTATCAAAGATATATTTGATCTGAAAATCTAGGGAGTGAACAAAGGACAGAAAGAGAAGTCGCACACCCCGAGATCAACAGGCAGCAGCTATAGAGTCCTGATATTCCTCCACGCCTTTATCCAGGCCTCCTGCTGCCACCTGTCTTTCTCAAGACCCCAAATTTTCCCGACCTCACCCAGAATGTCCTGCACCACCACCTGGACAGGGAGGATTTTACTCCGTAAGCATACCTGACACCGTGCACTCCACGTTAAATAACGGACTACTAGGCTAACTAGAAAAAGTGTTTCCAAATCATAATCCGGCGAGTCTGGAATGCCCTATACACCCACTCTGCATAACTCATATGGGGGAGGAAGGGTACACTCAGTGCCCTCCCTACCCTCTTGTACACCTCTATATTAAAAGGGCACTGAAGTAGAAAGTGATCCATGGACTCCACCAAACTCCACTCTCGGGCAGCCCCGATCACTCATAGAAAGATACTTCAAGTTGCCCTTCACATATAGTTTTCCATGGAATGCGAGCCAAGCCTGATCCCTAAACTTCATTGGGATTCACTCCAAATTAATCAATCGCAAACCCTCCCTCAAAACCAGACTTTCGTAATCCCTTAAGGCCAGTGGCTCGCAAAAAGCAGAGCTCATGATTCGCTTCTCAAGAAGTTTTCTTGGAAGAGATCTGATTTCTCCTGCCGTTACTTGCCACTGCCGAAGCATTTTCAAACATGGGGCAACATAAGTCAGGAGTTTATCATGCTTGACCCTTGGGCTTTTCAATGGCCCACCATTTTTCCAGTCTCACAGAAAGGGTCTAAACCAGGACTGGAAAATACCCACCCACCCACCCAGGCGGTCTCTCTGCCAACATGTTACCAAGGTTGTACTTTACAAACATCAGAGAGAAAAAGACTAGGTTGATCATCCCTAGACCACCCTCCCGCCTAGGAAGGTAAGTCACATTCCTTTTGATGAGGTTTATTCTGTTCCCCATAACAGCTGGAAGAAACAACTAGATCCTGGTATAGAGAGACACTGGCAAAACACAAACAAAACTGACATACAGAAAAATCGGAATCAGGCAAGTCTTGATCAGATCAATCTTTTCCCTCAAGGAAAGCTGCCAACCTTTCCAGCTTGCCACCGGCATTCTTCAGCCTGTTCACCCAATTTCGGCCCTGGTGGCCTAGAACTCTAATTTTTTGTTGGGGCTCCGGGAAGTCATCCGGGAGAACAAAGCTCTCACTTTCCACGCTCATCCAGAAAGCTTCCCATTTGTCCTGGTTGACCTTTGAACCTGATGCCTCTGTATACTGTTCTATCACTGAGACTACCTCCTGCGCCTCCCCAGTCCCATAGATAAAAGCAGAAACGTCATCAGCATAGGCCACAACCTTCAAAGGAGGCTCATCAGCGAAGCCCAAAGGTACCCCCACAATGGTCCACTCTCTAGGCTTCTAATTATGGGGTCGATTGCAAACACATATAGCAGAGGACTCAAAGAACACCCGAGCCGACCACAAAGAGCCACCGGTGATGATCGCCAGAACAAAATCTTTGCCAGTATCTTTCTATCGACATTAAGAAGGCTAATGGGGCGCCAATTCCCAATCATCGAAGGATCTTCACCTTTTTGACAGAAGAATCACTGCAGATTGCCTCATGGAGGGAGGGAGAGAACCCTCAAGCAAACAGCCATTAAAAACCTTCGCAAGATAGGGAGCCAGGATCATCTTAAAACATTTATAAAATTTGTCTGTCAAACCATCTGGCCCTGGCATTTTCTTGATGGCTAATTTATCATTAGCCTGGCCATTAGCCTTTATCATCATCCCCTCATCAGCAGTGATTTCATCTGTCAAATTCATCAAAGGAACATTACTTTCCAGACCTGGTGTAGAGTCCAAAAAACTTAACATCCTTGCCCGATCAAGGCTCCTTCCTCCCAGGAGATCGGCATAGTTTGACCTGACAACCTCCAGGATCCCTGACCTAGACTTCCTACTGTCCTTCAGGCCATTGACCGTCTCAACTGCTATGCTCTGTTTACAGTTCTGGTAAGGGTCAGGCGAATGGTATTTCCTGTAGTCTCTCTCCTGAACTAAAGAGGCATGCCGGTCATATTGAGGTCTCCTAAGGAGGAGCTTCACCTCAGAGATCGCCCCAGAATCTCCTCCATTCGAAACAAGGTCGTCAAGTTTCCTCCGCAAACGCTGGTAGGTGATATACTTATCTTGCTGCTTCTTCCAATGGCCATGAAAAGCCCAGCAGTCCGCTGTTTTATAAGCTCCCACCATTCTGACTTACTGTTGCAAAAGTCTAGGATAGTTACCTGTGCTTGAAAAAATTCCTCAAATTGTCTTACTTTCTTGTCGTCCAGGAGGGCCAAATTCAATCTCCAGATACCCCTCCCCCTAGGTGGCATGTCTGAAGCATTCAGAGTCACAGATAGAATCCAGTGATCGGAAAACTCCACTGCCTGAGACACAGGTGACAAAAAAGTAGAGTCTCCCTTTAAAAAAACCTATCTATCCTACTCTGACTACTACCTCGCTGAAAAGTGAACCCCATGCTGTCAAGGCAGCGCTTAATGTGCGCATCTACCAGACCTGCTTCCCTAACTATTGCATTCAGAAAAAGGCTGTCATAGCCCAGCTTATCCCTGAAACTTCTCTTGTCTTTAGATCTAGTAATGATGTTGAAATCACCTCCAAAGATAACCTGCTGGGCTGTAAAAAGAAAAGACTTAATCTTTGTAAAGAGGCATTTCCTGTCCCATTTCGTCTGGGGACCATAGATGTTAATCAGGCGCAGGTTCTGCCCCCTCACAGAGACGTCCAAGACCATACATCTCCCAATCTCTACCTCAATCGGTATGGTAACGTTGGCACGTTACCATTCAGGAAAAAAGGACTGCAACCGCGCTCTAAGGCTCGGCCGCAAGAGACCAAAAGGCGGGACCACATCTCCACTCCTTCTTTTCCAGATGTATATCGGCCAGACTACTCAAAAGAGTCTCTTGCAAAACAAAATGTCACCATCAAACTTGCTGAGCAAAAATAAGGCCATATGACGAGCGCTCACAGATTTTAAGCTGGCAACATTAATTGCCACTTTTAACGGAGTGGGAACTGCCATTAGGGTAATTGAAGCAGCCGCTCCTTAGCCTGACTACTCTCTCAGTGCGCTTCAGTGCACCCTGGGACTCAGCATCCGTAGAAGATGCTGTACTCAACAAGTCTCCATTCATCGTCATCATCTGACAGGACCCCCAAACCTATTTGCCAAAGGCAAAACCTCAGGACTTGATGTAACAGAATCCTTTTTTTCCCTTCTTTTGCCCTTCCTCCTTTTCGCCTCTAACCACTCCATATTATCCTTGGACAAACCGTAATCAACAGCTGGCCCACTCTTACCCTCCCCTTCAACCCCCTCCCCCACTCTCCCTTACCTTATCTACCACCAGGCCAGCCTCTTCACCCTTTTTCCCACTCCTCCATACCCTACAGCCCTTAATAGAAGCCCTGCAGCGCCGAGGGACGGGGACTGGCACTGCACTTGATGCACCTGCCTCAGCACCTCTTGCTGCCTCTGCAATTTTGGAAGACATAGACACAGAAGGATTGGACACATTCTCGATAACTGAGACCTTGGATACAGACTGGGAAGACTCTGACACACTAGGCAAACACACAGACTGGGAAGACACAGACACACTGGGTATTGGCACAGACACAGAGGGAATCACAGGCACCCTAGCTGCTGAGCTCTGAGCATCCTCCACAGGCTGGGCTCAGGCTGGTTGTGCATTGCCTCAGGACACTGACTATAAGGATGCCCCACCGCACTGCATAGGTTGCACCTTATAATATTACAGTCATTTGCTGGATGACATTGTCAATGACTTTTAATTATAGCTGCACAGACCACCCCCCCCCACCAATATTCCATGATCATCCACAATCTTCTTTAGGGGGATCAGGACATCTCCATATCTCCTCAACCATACAGATAAATCCCCTTGTGGTATGGACTCATTACGGACAAGAATTATCATCATTTTAATGAGCGGCTGGCGTGATACAAGCTTGGGGATGAGCCCTTTCCAGTCCGGCAGGCCCCTACATACATGCTCGTATTTCTCCCAAAATATGGCTCATACTTCTCCCAAAATAAGACTCTGGACGGATAAAGGACAAATCGTACTCATAGGAACCGGCCGGACTGATCAGGGCGAATATATCTGCGGGCTTAAACCCCATCTGCAGAATTCTATCCACCACTGCCCTCCTATGTGGAGGAAAACCCCCACCCTCCCATTGAAGCTGCACAACATTCCTCCTTTTAAACAGTGAGGAAGATAAAACATTTCAGGGATCCTTCCCTGCTCGTTCCCCCCTCCCAGATCCTGCAGCAGCACCAGCATACGTTTTCCCCACAGACATACCACCAGAAATTGCAGCATTGTCCTTAGATGCAACCAAACCTGCTGACAAGGAGTCTGACTCAACCATGATAGCAGTCATTGGATCAACAGAGGCAAGACACGCCCCTCCCCCGCTCTGACCAATTGGCTTCTTTCCTGGATTCAAACACAGTCTTGCCTACTGCAGACTCCCAGACAGTTGTGGCACCACTGCTCCCAGCACCTCCTCCACCATTCTCAGGGACAGCCACTGTGTCTGGTCCAGGCAAAGTCTCTGCAGTGTCCATGGCGCTACTCTCTGCAGACTCTTTCCCCAGAAGCCGACAGTTTACAGATCTTTCATCTTCAGATTTCCCGCCAAGTTCATTTAAATCGGAAGCTTTTTCAGCAGGTGAATCAGACTGTATTGCATGCTGTACATTGTCTATGGGCGTGGGCTGACTGCCCATAGCACTACAACCCTCAGCAAGCCCATTGTCATTATTAAAGGTCACATCACCATCCTGCACACACACTGTACCTGCTTGCTGTGTTGTTACCTCTGCAGTGTCATGGCTGACGGTGGGATCAGACTTCCTCCTGGTTGTTGTAGACTTCATGGTGAATCTTGCTCTCTCCACAGGTCTCTCTTGCACAGGGCGAGGAACGGTATCCATCTCATCTTCATCTGAGGAATCCGCAGAGAAACTGAACTTTCTTCCATCCAGAGGAGATTCCAGCTCAGTGATAAACTCCAGCATGCCAGTACCTCCCTCAACCTCCTGCACAGATGGTCCATATTGCTGCAGAGGGAGGGGGACAGAGGCCTCCACCATTGGGGGCTCAGCAGATGCCTGAGGTGTTGAGGAGCTGGGCTCATCCTCCGGGCCCACTTTCTCACTCTCTGCTGACTCTATTGGTACCGGTATCTCCTCACTAGCTGGGTCACTCTCCATGCTGGAAGCGGCTCCTCTCCTCATTCTGCTGAAACGTTCCTCATTCTTATATTTCTCCTTAAATGCTCCGCTGTTCTCCTTCAGAGCGCTCACCAGTTCTTTCTGCTTCCTCAAAGCTTCCTCCAAGTCCTTCGACTCAGGCCTCACAGCCGGTCTCTTCTTACTGTAAACTTTGGCATAAACCAGCTTTTTCTTCCTAAATTCAGCCTTCAAAGCTGCCAATTTCTCCTCCTCTTTATCAATCCGCGTCAGACTACCAACAATCCTCCGTCTAAAGGTAGACAGGCCTGTCAGAAGGACGCCCCACCTCCTTAAAGTTGTTGCGGCTTACACATCCTTTGCAGAAGACGTGTATCCAAACCTCTGTCATTGTCCTTAGTGGTGAGACAAGTTGTTTTACATGCTGGTTTGTGAGTGTGCCATGATGCCTTTCTACTGTTCTACTGTTCAAAGCCCATTTCATGTGCACCTTACTGTATAACTGGTAACAAATTGTTGAGTGCGTTTGTCGTTTGTTTTGCTTTAAAGGTAGACAGGGACTCATCTCTCCTTGGGCCAGGCCCAGAATCTTCCACAGGCTGAGGCCTAGTCACAGGCCTATCCAGGGGGCCCCCGCCAGGGTCCTCCCCAGGATCCAGCATCTCTCCTGGGGGCAGAGAAGCAACTCTAGCCCCCGGTCTCTGGAAGCACACGAGCTAAGGGCTAAGGAACCAGCAACCTCACACCTCGCTGTCAAGGAGCAGAATGACAGTTTCCCACCATCCGTGTGCTGAGTTCCTGGGCCTGTGCACCTGCTCTGCCCATTATGAGGGGCGCCCACCATCCTTGTTCTGAGTTCCTGGGTCTGCACACCCACTGTGCCCATTATGAGGGGTTCCCGCAAGGCCCGAACTGGCCATTGGGCAGTGAAAACAATTAAGCTGAGCCACATACAATTAGTGCCAGGTGGGTGTTGCACAGCACTATAACTATAATGCAACCTCGATTGCGCTTCATTTTCCCTGCAAAGTCATTGTAATAGTCTCAGGATTGGGATAAGTGCTGGACGTCCAACCACCACCAGTGTCTCTTCTGCACGTTCACAGACAGAATGATTTTCTGACTCAGGGACCTTCCCCTCCACTGATCGAGGAAACCCCTCTGGAAGGGCCTGAGGTGCCAATGTGCCCACGGCACCATCGGGATGCAGGAGGCCATGGACACCAGAAGACTCATGCATTGTTATGCGGGTACCTGAGTCAAGAGCGTTGCGGCTTTCATTTTTGCTTCGAGATTCAAGGGCCTTGTGTCGGGGAAGGAGCACGTTGCCATGTAGAGTATCGAACTCTGCCCCTAGGTAAACCATCTGTTGTGTGAGCTCTAGATGACTATTGTTGTAGTTGATAAGCCAACCATAACTTGCCAAGGTGCTCAAGAGTATCCCTCTATGGTGAGAAAGCACTTCCCTGCTGCCTGCTAAGAGAAGGATATCGTCTAAATAGTGGTGCACTCGCAGGCCCAGTGCTCCCTTCCAACCATGAACCTGAGATACTTCTGAAAGGCTGGCATGATGGGAATATGCAGGTACGCATCCTGCAAGTCCACAGATAGCACCATGATTGCCTGAATTATGGTCTGGAGGGATTCCATCTTGAACTTTTTCAGCTGGATGTATCTGTTCAGTCTCTTCAGGTCTATGACCGGCCTCCAATCGCCTGATTTCTTTTTTACGAGGAACAAAGGAGAGTAGACACCTGAAAAACTTTCGCCAGAGGAACTGCAACTATTGCCTCCTGGGCCACGAGGGAGGAAAGGTACTGCTGGTACACGCGGAGGACTCTTCAGGAATGTCCAGAAGTGGCCGTACTGGACAGTAGAGACGACCCACGGTTCCTTGCAATGTGTCGCCCAAACCTGCGAAAAAAGGTGGAGTCTGGCTCAAACCGTGACCGTCTGGGCGGGTAACCCGTCAAAAGGATTTTGACGCATCCGGCAGGGTGATGGCAGCCTTCTGCTTCTGAGCCTTCATAAAGGAGGACTGAGTACCCCTCCATGTCCTCTTCTGGTCTCTACCCTGCTGAAAAAATCTGGAATTTCCGTTCCCAAACTGTTGTGTCCTCTGGAAAAAAATCCTTTGTTTCTTGGGACTACGATCCTGGGGCAAGAGTACCGGCTTCCCTCCCATGACTCTGGAGATGGCCGTATCTAATTTTTCTCAGAACAGAGACTTACCATCGAATGGGATTCAACACCAGGCCTGTTTCAAGAAGGGGTCTGCATTCCAAGCTTAGCAGTAACGGAATATAACATCGCCCTAGAGGCACATCGAATCACATCAATCGAGGCTTCAGCTAGGGCCTTAGTAAGCACATTTTTCGGCAGGTTCTGATCAATGGCAGCCTCTAGGTCTGTCCAACTCACCAGAGCCCTGAACACTGTCAGTGCCACCGCTGGTTTACAAGACACCCCTGCTGCTTGATTTGCCTTCTTGGTCAATCCGTCTATCCAAGATGTCTCTTAAGGAAGTAGAATCTTCCATTGGAAGGGTAAACATTTTCCCTTGGTGAAAAATGGCAGCATCGACGACTGGGACGGAATCCAGACAGAGCGCTTCAGTCACTTCCAGTGGGTATACCTTTTGAAACCTGTTGCTAGTGGACCTCTTTTCCACTTTCTTCCATACTTCACCGATCAGGTTCTTTATTTCCTCCATAAACGGAAAACATGCAATCTGCTTCTGCAGAAAAGGGAAGAATGTTTTAGTCTTCTTAGGTGGGGTCTCAGGTTCTTCCCACCCTATGGCCTGTTTGACTGCCCTGATATAGGGCTGTACTAGAGCAAAGTTAAAACCTAAGTCTTCCTGTTCCGCCTCCTCTGAGGAGTCAGAGTCTTTATCGCCAGGCCCAACTGGAGTCGAGTGTTGATTTTCCACTAGAAGCCGGGTTGGGGAGGGCTGACCCAGTTAAAGGGAGGTCTGTGAGACCTGAGTTAAAGGTTGTGGTTGGGAGGGACATGGAAGGCTGGCCCGAAACTCAGCTAATTATTCCCGAACCCCTTCTCTAAGCAGGGTGACAACCAGAGTCAGTTACATTGGTGGCAGCGGTGGGATGCTCTCCCTTGCCTAAGGAGACATTCAAACCACCACCCGGACCAAGTTTTCTTCTGAAATAGGAGAAGCGCCGCAGTTGCCTGCGGCCATGGAAGCGCTGGCCCACTTTTATGAACCTGGTCTTGCCCAGGATATGCTGGGATGGAGAGACTATCCGCCGGGAGGTCTGGAGAAAGACTCTTTAATTGGAGCAGCACTATTGTGGCAAGGTCCTCCCTACATTCGAGGAACGATATTGGCAACAATGGGACTTGCGTGTGCCTTTGCTGGGAGAGCAGCCCGGGAGGAATGGCTGTCGGAGCTGGATGGGCTGCTTCAAACAGAACTGATGCTGAATGACTGGTATCAAGCGCTACAGTGGTATGCCACCCAATTGTGTCCATGTCTGGAGAACAACGATCCCACAGAGGGCCATGACTTCGGCAGCCAGGGACTAATATTTGAGGCGTTCCAGGAGAATCCACAATTTGGAAGTGCACAGGAGTGGATATGGGAGATAATACGTGATTTTGAGGAGTTGGAACTCCCCAGTGAGCTCGGATTGAGAACGGATTTACTTTTTAATTACACAAGAATGGGAGCTGGAACAGGCATACAAAAGACTGTTCGACACTGCTCAACAACATGACCCAGTGACCACAGATGTCATGGAGCTACTAACCCAGCAGAAAAGCTGGCATCAGGGCAGAGCGCTGCTGACCTCTGCCCAGCACCAAATGCACCTCTGGAGCTCCAGGGAGCCGGGGCAGGTAGCCCCTCTCCCCAACGACAGGGTGTTACTAACCCCAGCTGAAGAGTTGGCAAGAGGGCAGAGTGCTGCTAGCCTCTGCCCTGCACCCATAACCCCCCTGAAGCTCCTGTGAGAGATGTCGGCCGACCCCATTTCCTCGTCACCAGCTTCAGACGTGGGGGACCTTATAGATTTGAATGCAGAGGAACCACTCATGCCCTCCCAGTTGAAGAGCTGGCAACAGGGCAGACTGTTGCTGGCCTTTGCCTAGAACACACAGTGGCTCCGTGGATCCAGGGAGAAGAGGTGGCAGATCTGCAGTCTGGGAGAGGAGGTGGTTGGTCTCCCTCCCCAGAAGCAGAATGGGATACAGGGAGAGGAGTTGTTCATCCTCCCTCCCCAGTAGCAGTTTGGAATCCAAGGAGAGGAGGAAGCAGTCCTCCCACCACAACAGAAAGCCAGAACTGAAAATGTGCTGGAACCAGGGCAGAGCACCACTGGCCTATCCCCCGCACTGTTGTTGGTTCCAACCTACATGGGAGAACAGGAACCCGACTTCTCTTCCAGCAGGTGGCTTTGGTGTCCGGAAGAAGATATCGGCTTTACTTCTCCCCAGAGGCAGCATGTTTTTCAGAAAGACACAGACGACATATCTCACCAGCAGCAGAGCCAGGAGGTCCCATTGAGAGAATATCGGGATTTATACTGCCTGAGTAACGCAGGCCGAGACCAGTTGGAGGACTGGGACCTGGTTAGTCTACCTGGGGGGGGTGGGGGAATGTCACAGAACCCACAGTGACCTGATCTCCTGGAGGGGCCAGCCTCCTTCCCATCGACTATGGACCTAGGACTATGGAGACCCCCCCTGTTTGGTTGAACCGGATGCTAAGGTACAATGAACGGCTGTTAAAGTGGAGCCTGGCCCTACAGCCGTTCAATATCACAATTCAATACTGCCCCGGGAAACAAAATGCTAAGGCCGACGGATTATCTTGACAAACAGAACTGGAAGGGTGACTGTAACATCATGGTGGACCTGTAGAGGGTCTCACCAGGTCTGCCATACTTTAACTTGGGGGAGCTATGTGACGACATGCCCATCAGTTTATGGGTTTATGTGTGTGTTATTGCTGGGTTATGTTTAAGTATGTTATACTGTGTAACCTGTTTACCAAAAGACTCAGCACCACCCGCCGTTAGCTCCCTTTGTACTCCAAGGCGCTCAGGACAATTACATTTTCTTGCGTCTGGCCAGACTCTTGCTAGGGCTGTCTAGAGCTCTTTAGCAGCTGGACCCCTGCGGGGTTGTACAGTCAGAATGTCTAGGGAGGGCAGGGTGTATGTGATGGGATTATAATCTTATCTGATCACTTTGTGTATAAAAGGTTGCACAGTTGCTCAATAAATCAGAGTTTGTTTCACCCTACACTTGATTCTGGCTAGTGACTGGAAGCGAAAGATCACTTGGTTGCAGCATCTCCTCAGCAAGGAAGAATACAGCGGCGGATGAACTCATCCTGTGTACCGCAGTCCGTCACAATAAGTTCGGCCGGAAGTATAACAATGGGGGTGGACCGCCCATTTTTTGTCCTGCTAGCCGAATGTACAGTTTTTGCACACTTATATGTGAGGGTTCAGCGTGCCTGTTTATGCGCGTTTGGCAAATTTTTGCCCGCGTAAAAACACGTGCACATGGAGATATGTGTTTTGACTGGCAGCTCATGGCATTTTAAAGCGCCTTTTCAACTGCTCAAAAACACCCAGGTGGGGGCGTGGCCAAGCAATGGAGCCGTAGAGACGCGTGAGCGCTGAGCTCTGCTCCCCCACGTACCTGTTCAGCTGATTGACAGCATCTTACTCACCCTAATCCTCATGATTGCCAACCGGAGATCAACCTGATCCTGCAAGAAGACTCCCCGGTGGACTATACCCGGATACTTTTCACCGGCGGCTTCATGAAGCCCGGCGGCCATCCCTGCACGCATGGAGCCGAGCGGCCATCTTGACATTTCCGAGCGGAGAGACTCCAGCAACCAGGTCAGTCCACACTTGCCGAGGCCCCCTCTCCCTCCAACCACTCAGTCTATGACCGCTCCACTATTCGATCACCGAGGCTCCATGACACCGCCACACAGCCAGCGGACCCGACCCCACAGTTGTCGCCAGCCCTGGCCTCAGTTCTGGGGGACGACATCAGGGCACTGCTGCAGTCCCTGGCTACCAAGGAGGACGTGAACCGCTTTGCACAGCAGGTGGAGGGGACGCTAGGCATGGAGATCGAGGGGGTCGCCCAGGCGGTAGGTGGCCTTGAACAACGGGTGACCACTGTGGAAACTGCCCATGATGACCTGGCGACCCAGGTCGCAGCCCTAGAGACCGCTGCCAAGAACAGGGCCCATGCCTTGCTGTATCTCAAAATGGACGACAGTGAAAACAGAAACCGGCGTTACAACGTGCGCCTGAGGGGGGTCCCTGAATCCACTGCCGGGGCTGACCTGAGGTCCACAATACAAGCCATTCTAAACCAGCTGCTGGATCGTGACCCTATGACACCCATAGAAATGGACCGGGTGCACATAGTTAACGGCCCCTGGGGCACTGATCGCACTGGCCCCAGAGACGTATTATGCAGGATACACTTTTTTGTGCAGAAAGAGGCCATAATGAGACAAGCCTGGCTCAAAAAATCTGTGGACTTTGACGGTGCGGTGATCACTATCATGCCTGATCTACCCAGACACACTCTCTTCCTACGACGCCTGATCCGACCGCTACTCTCGCAGATATCCTCTGCAGGAGCGCCCTACAAATGGGGTCACACCTTTCATCTCCAAGTACAGAAGGACGGATCTACCTTTCTCCTGATGACGCCTGATCAGCTCCCTGAGCTGTTCACCTTTCTGGATATAGATCCCATTGAGGTCCCGGACTGGCTTCTGGCCCCAGCAGCCTCAAGGCCTAATCTCCCGACGGCTCCCCGGCCTCAGAGACCCCGCAGGGGGGTGCTCACGTTATCGTTCCAGAGCTGATCCGGCCCCAGACCCGGTGTCCCACGAGACCTGAGGTTATTCTGCAGCAGGCAAGAAATGAGCCTTAGACATTGACACACCTTCCCTGGTACTTTTCATCAGGGCTTACGCCCGGACCCATACCTGACTCCGCCCATATTGGGATGACGGCTGACCCACCGAGAGTGGCGACCAGACACGTTCGCCAGCTTGAGACCAAATCGAACAGACAGATCACTATTTAATCTAAAACTGAAAAGAACATTTAACTGGAGTTAAACATTGAGCTTTGATGCATGTGAATCAAAGCTTTGAGCTCCCCCAGCTAATGCCCATTGCGGTCCCTGGGGCCAGGACTAGTATCGTTGCTCCATGCTACTGCCCCTTCCCTCAGCACCCCTTCTTATTATTTCGGGTTGTATCCTTTTTGAATGCACCTATGGTTCCACAGGAACACTGGGATTGGGAATCAAACTGATGCTGTTATACCAATACGATGTTACAGTAATTTCGCTGTCATAATCCCTTTACATTGCAGTTAGTCCAGGACCTACGGTCTCTGCTGGGCCTTGCCCGTTGTCGACTCCCACACGCTAACCTCAGGTTCGGCTATTGTTCCACGGTGGGAATCCCCGAGCTGCCCCCCGCAGGATAGCCCATTCCGTGAGGTTACCTACATTTAGGGACGTAGCGCGGCTGTTCTGAACGAGGGTGCTCTCTCCATACTATAAGCCCAGTTACGCGGCGGTGGCAGAGTTGAGCAGGTTCTGTGGGGATGGAGGGGGTAATCACGGGAGGTGGTCCACACCCAAGGAAAGATGAGGCTAGGGCCTAGTTACCTTTCCCACACCAGAGATAGCTTCCCGATTGGCCTACCCTAGCTAGAACTATGTACCTACCAACACATACTCCGTTGCAGTGTCTCATAGGGGGGCTAACAGTTGAGTCAACGCCACGTTTCTTTGCCCTGACAGACTCAGTTTGGGTTCCACGCTCTGGGTGGCCGAGGGACCGACTATACTAGGCAGGCAGCCTTCGGTTGGTACCCCGGTTGAAGTATCTTGGGGACACACTACCTAAACGGGTACCCAAGGGAGCACCTCATTACGCTTCCTTGTTTCACATTCCCCCACCTAGGTTCCCTCTTCGCTTGAAGCGTTACATAGTTACATAGTATTTGAGGTTGAATAAAGACATTAGTCCATCAAGTCCAACCTATTATCAAGAAAATATGTCCTCGAGTTGGAAAAAGTCCAGCGGAGGGCAACCAAACTAATTAGGGGTATGGAGGACCAGAGCTACGAGACAAGGCTACTAAATTTAAACATGTTCACATTGGAGGTGAGGAGATTAAGGGAGGATATGATCTCCATGTACAAAATGTTCAATGGTGGTAGCAACATTAGCGATAAACTGTTTAAAATTAACTCCATTACAAAAACTAGAGGCCACCACCTAAAATTGGTGGAAAAAAATTCCAGCACAAGGGGCGAAGGGGGTTCTTCACAGTAAGATCAGTTAGGGTCTGGAACTCACTGCCACAGGCGGTGATTTCAGCAAATAATGTGGAATTGTTCAAGAAACTTTTGGACGATTTCTTAAGGGACCGTAATATACAGGGGTACAGGTACTCCTAGAATGAGATCCTAATAGGTTGGACTTGATGGACTAATGTCTTTATTCAACCTCAAATACTATGTAACGTATGCATGCCCGGGAACGCGACTACTCATTTTACTCCCCGGCACATAAAGTATATTCAAGGATAGATTATTTGCTGGTCAGACAGGGGGATCTGCACAGAGTACGCCGCACTTCCATTGATGTTCTCACAATCTCAGATCACGCCCCCATCCTAATGAAATTCCTGCTACACTCGGAGGGTGCCAGACTGTGGCACTGGCAGCTTAACAACCTCCCTCCTTCTGGACGACGCACTGTTGACAGATCGCATCAAACAAGAACTGACTTACTATTTCCAGCAAAACCAGACTTCAGAGTCACCCCCCTCTCTATCTGGGAGGCGCACAAATGCTGCGTGCGGGGTATTTTTTATTTCCCACGCATCCCGTGCAAAACGACAACGCCTGGAGACAATATCCACGCTGCTGGCCCAAATTAGCTCCCTAGAACTCCACCACAAACAAACCCTCGCAGTAGGAGCAGAGTTATGGACCCTATGCCAGAAACTAAAGACCTACTGTTAGGCAGGATTAAAGCCTAACAGACTAGAGTTAAAAGAGCGTACTATGAATACGGCAATAAGCTCAGCAGATCCTTGGCCATGGCGCTCAGGGAGTCTCGGGCTCAGACCTTTGTCCCCCCCATTGCAGGACGCGACGGCAGCCTCCTATCGAGCTCAGGGGCTATAGCTGACCGCTTTCGGGACTTTTTCCTGGAACTTTACAATTTACAGGGTATACCGACTCTGAGCGTCTGGCCAAGACTCAGGCTTACTTGACACAGTCATACCTGCCACGTTTACCCACAGCCGCAGAGTTAGACTCCCCAATTTCCACGGCAGAGTGGATGACGGCCATACGCCAAATGAAACCGTGCAAGGCTCCGGGACCTGATGGATTTTCCCTTCGTTACTATAAGCTTTTTAGCGAACAACTAACCACGCCGTTCCTTCAGGCATATAACTCACTCCTCACCGATCACTCTTTCCCGGTTGACTCCCTACGAGCAACTGTTACAGTTATCCCCAAAGAGGGAAAGGACCCTTCCCAATGCTCCAGTTACCGCCCAATCTCACTGCTCAATGTGGATCTGAAATTGTTCTTGAAGGTCTTGGCCAATCGCTTGTTGCAATATGTCAGCAAACTCATCCACACTGACCAGGTGGGCTTTCTACCACGCAGGTATGCCAAGGATAACACCGTCGGGCTGCTAAATGCTATTTACTATGCCACGGAGAAACACATACCCACCATACTCATCTCCACTGATGCAGAGAAAGCGGTCGACCGGGTGGACTGGTCGTTCCTTCTTTCTACGCTCCGGACGATGGGGTTTGGAGTCAACTTCTGTAGATGGATATCGGCCATTTACTCTACCCCCACGGCCCGAGTACGGGTTAACGGCGCGTATTCTGACTACTTCCCACTATCAAGCGGTACCAGGCAGGGATGCCCACTCTCCCCCCTGCTTTTTATCCTATCGCTAGAGCCCCTACTTTGTAGAGTCAGGAATAACCCAGACATTTCAGGACTGCTCCCAAGCCCCCGGACTCATAAAATAGCTGGATCCGCAGACGACCTACTATTCATACTGACTAAACCCACGATCTCCCTACCAAATCTGGTGCACGAATTAGAGGTTTACAGGGAAGTCTAGAATTTTTAAATAAATTTACAGAAATCCGAGGCTCTGAACCTCAATGTGGCCACATCCAGCATAGCAGGCCTACAGTCGGCCTTTCCCTTTCGCTGGTCCTCCTCCCACATAACCTACCTGGGGACGAAACTACCCCCCTCAGTCGCTAAGGTATTCGAGGTGAATTTCCCGCCACTAATATCGGACATCAGACATGACCTTTCCAAAT
Organism: Nanorana parkeri; assembly: GCF_000935625.1. Taxonomy (NCBI): domain Eukaryota; kingdom Metazoa; phylum Chordata; class Amphibia; order Anura; family Dicroglossidae; genus Nanorana; species Nanorana parkeri. Next base: position 69,694 of record NW_017308831.1, on the reverse strand, counting down.
GGTCGACCCGTACCCTTTCATGGTTCGGGAGAAACAGTGTATTGAAAATGAACATCCTCCCACGACTACTCTATCTATTCCAAACCCTGCCAGTGCACTGCCTAAGACGCAAGGTGGGATTTGTTTCCAGACCCCATTCACTACCATACGGAGGTACACATGGCTCAAGCGTTTGAATGGTGCAATGTGTCCTCTGACAAACGGTGGTTGCAACTAGAGCAGGCTGCATCGCCCCTGCCAATGCCGGGGTTGCTGTGGACGACACAGCCTCTGCCCAGGGAGATATTGCACCACCCCCCTCACAGGCACCACGATCCGTGTTCTCAAAAAAATGACACTAATCCCAGACGGTGCCTCTCCCTCTCTTTTGACTCCGGTCGTGGGGGACCCGGCCTTTATTCCTGGCCTGGAGGACAGCTCATTCGCGCGATGGGTGGTGTCCAACCGATTCCGGATTGGTCATTTCAGACCTCTTCGGGAATTCACTAGCTTGGAATCATTGAGTAATTTGGTAACCCCCCCCCCCCTCTGCTGCGATGGCAGGCCCTCCAGCTACGTAGCTTTCTTTCTAAGTCTGGCAATTCCCCTTCTATACGGACGGACATGACAATGTTTGAAGACGTTTGCCTAGCTTGCGAGTATGTCGACCATGGGTTATCAAGAGCCTATGCCCTCCTGACACTAGCAGATGACCATCCTGAACCTAGCTTCATAGCAAAATGGGAAAGAGATCTAGCAACTGCCTTCACTCAGGACCAAAAGGACTATATGCTCCACTTCGCACATAAAGCCTCAATAGCTAGCTCTATACAAGAAATGGGGTACAAAATGCTGGAGACGCGGGCAGGAGGACGGCTATATCCTACACATCTTCTGGTCGTGTTCATGCACGGGTCTCTGCTGAACCCCTTCCTGATCCCTACCCACTCTGCGTCTTACCTCTACCTCATGCTTTTTGCCTCCCTTCCTGATTCCTATAACCCTTACCCCCCCCCCCCCTCGGTTTCTACATTCCAACCGGTTTCGGAATAGCCGACAGTTGACTAGCGGGTGGTCAATGTAGGCATTCGGCTCAGCAGGTTTAACCTGGGCCGTGCGCCGATATGCCACAAACTGCAGCTAACTTCCTAGCCCCCTGGACTCTATGCTGTTATGAATCTGGGGGTACACGTGCCCTAATTGTATATCACCCACGGGGCCTGTGATAGTCATTTTGTGCTGTTGGTAATATAATGTATACCTGACTGTACCGATGTATATACTGCATTTCCTCCGGAACCTTCTGTTCTTTGTTTTACTGTCCATATTATGAAAAAATGAAAATAAATTAACCCCTTCATGACTGAGGCCCTTTTTTCCATTTTTGCACCCATGTTATATTCCACATTTTAGGCCTGAAAATGACGTAAAACCCCCCAACATTATATATTTTCTGAATGCCAAGACCCTATAGAATAAAATGGTGGTAGTTGAAAATTTTTATGTTGCGCAATATTAGCGCAACTCCTTATTAAACCCCAAAATTTAGTGACAAATTTAATTAAATGCCCCAAAACACAACAAATTACCAATTTTTTTAATGAAATATAAAAGATGAGGTTACAACGAGTAAAACGATACCCAACATGCCCAGTTTACAGATTGCGTGCGACCGTGAAACGGCGAAAAACTGCAGTACCCCAAAAAGTCAATAAAAGACACTTTAAAAGCCCCCACAGGTCATCAATTTAGAGATACCCCAAAATACTGGCCCTAGAATTATTGCTCTCACTCCGGCGTGCGCGGCGATACCCAACATGTGTAGCGCGTTCGTCGTTTTCATGCGTAGGCGCACCCGACGCGTGTTTACGTGGCGACGCGCGTTCTCGCGGGGGCGGGGGACTTTAACATTTTTTTTTATTATTATTAGATTTATTTTATTTCATTTTAATTTTAAAAACTGTTTTTTTTTTTTTTTTTACTTTACTTTGACTGCTATCACATGGGGGGGCTTGCAAGCCCCCCCATGTAATAGCAGATGGTGGTGACAGGTCCTCTTTAAGGTGATGCTGGGGGTCCAAAAGACCCTCAGTGTCACCTTTACACTGGAAATAAGCTATTGAAGTGCAGATCGCACTTCAATAGCTTATAGCTGGGCTGCAGGAGCCCAGAACTGACAGCCCAGGGACCGGAAGTGATGCAATCTGCATCGCTCCCGGTCCCATAGAACGGGGAGGGGATCGATGAACGGAAGTTCGTCGACCTCCTCCCCAGCTCCCCGCGGACACAAAGATCGCCGGTCCCGGGCCCGTAGGAGGGGCAACGGAGCCCGGGAAGCACGGCGGGGGTTTCCGGCGGGGGGGGGCGGCCCCTTCTTCGGGACGCAGAAGCGATCTGGCGACAGGTAAGTCGCCAGGATCGCTTCTGTTGTAAAGCCGACAAGTCGACAAGCCGACAAGTCGCCGGGGGTCTGTTTAAACAGCCCCGATGCTGGCGACGTACACTGTACGTCGTCAGTCACGAAGGGGTTAAAAAAACAAAAAAAACACCCAGATGAACTAGGACTACATGTACACAACCAACACAAATTCAGGGGTAGAAATAAGAGGCCTAGTAGACCCAGTGTGCGTATCAGCCTCTGGCAAAGAAGCTGTACCTAAAGTACTAGGTATATTTGTAAAAAATAAATCAAAGCAACTTGACGCTGTATATTTCTTGAAGACATTTCGCTGGTCATCCGACTAGCTTTCTCAATTCAGAATGACTTGTACAAATAATTATCTGGGAATAAATATGGTGAATGTTGCGCCAATCAGCATATTCCGTTCATCATAACAAGCATGGGGTCAGAGACCTCATGGAGGTACGGTGTTGATTGAATTTGCATGTTCGGAGCTGGCAGGTGGTATCAAGAGGCCGAGAGGGGT
>NW_017308831.1:11843-66431 GCF_000935625.1 Nanorana parkeri | reverse complement strand
TTTGCACCAGTCCTCCTTCCAGTCTAGAATGCATACCTGACGGTCTTCAAAGGTTTAACCTTTTTCCTTTAGATGTAGGTACAGGGCTGGATCTTTACCAAAGTAAAGAAAAAAGTTACCAAAGTAAAGAAAAAAGTTTTTAAAATTAAATCTAATAATAAAAACATTTTTTTTAAATACGCGTCGGGTGCGCCTACGTATGAAAACGACGAACGCGCTACACATGTTGGGTATCGCCGCGCACGCCAGAGTGAGAGCAATAATTCTAGGGCCAGTATTTTGGGGTATCTCTAAATTGATGACCTGTGGGGGCTTTTAAAGCGTCTATGGACTTTTTGGGGTACTGCAGTTTTTCGCCGTTTCACAGACGCACGCAATTTGTAACCTGGGCATGTTGGGTATCGTTTTACTCGTTGTAACCTCATCTTCTATATTTAATTTAAAAAAATTGGTATCTTGTTGTGTTTTGGGGCATTTAATTAAATTTTTCACTAAATGTTGGGGTTTAATAAGGAATTGCGCTAAAAGTAGTTGCACATAAAAATGTGCAACTACCACCATTTTATTCTATAGGGTCTTGGCATTCAGAAAATATATAATGTTTGGGGGTTTTAAGTCATTTTCAGGCCTAAAATGTGGAATATAACATGGGTGCAAAAAATTTAAAAAAGGCCTCAGTCATGAAGGGGTTAATGTGCTTTGATACAGCACTTTGGGAACATCCAACTTCTTTTGCAATTACCTTTTGAGGCTTTCCCTCCTTATGGAGAGTGTCAATTATGGTTTAATGCACAACTGTCAGTTCAGCAGTCTTTCCCATGATTGTGATTCCTACTGAACCAGACTGAGGGACCATTTAAAGGCTCAGGAACCCTTTTTGCAGGTGTTATGGCTTAATTAGCTGATTAGAGTGGGCACTTTGAGCCTAGAATATTGCACCTTTTCACAATATTCTAATTTTCTGAGATTGTGAATTTGGGCTGTAAGCCATAATCATCACAATTATGGCAAATCACGGCTTGAACTATCTTGCTTTGCATGTAATGAGTATCTCATATATTAGTTTCACCTTTTAAGTTGCATTAGTAAAATAAATTAACTTTTGCACAATATTCTAATTATTCGAGTTTCACCTGTATTTCCAGCCTCCCTCTCTTTTATTATTACCAAACAGAAAACCAATGTGTTGTTTTGCACATCTTCCCACATAAAAATGATGTTATGATCCACTGAGTTGATGTGGTCAGTGAAAGCCCGTAAATCTTGTTTGTGAATTTTAACCCAAATGTCATCCACATATCTGAACCAATGACGGTGCTATTCCCCTGAAGGTGGTTAGGGCCTTCCATTCTAGTTTCTCCATGTACAGGTTTGTCACAATAGGTGAAACTGGGTTTGCTATGGCACAGCCATGTTTTTTGCTTGTAGAACCTATCCTTGTACTTGAAATAGGTGGTACTCAAGCATAAGTCCAATAAGGGATACACTTGATCTGGGTTTTCACACTGTTTCAATTGGAGTGGGTATGCAGATGAAGAGGGATGTTACATTATAGGATACCATTGTTTCCTCTGTGCCCAATATCAAGTGCTGGATTTCGGTTGTGAAATCCTGGGAATTCTGTATGTGATGTTGTGCATTTCCAACCAAAGGGGGCTAGGACTCTGGCCAAGTATTTTGCCACTTTGTAGGTCACAGAGTATAAAAGAGGCAACTATGTTAAAATGCAGAAGCCACGCTTGCATTGTTTGTGTGGTGGGGGATAAGACGTCTGTTGTTGGACAAGTCATTCTGAATTGAGAAATAATGGATGACCAGTGAAACATCTTCAAGACAAATACGGCAAGTCCAGTTCCCCTGATTTATTTATTTATAAAATGTACTGAAAGAGTGGACAGATGACCAGGTTGGCAGCCTTACAAACTTGGGTAATAGAGGCCTGATGATAAAAATCCCAAGACGCACTTAAAGCTCTGGTAGAACAAACAGTGACCGGAAAAGGATATTCCCAACCTTTACCAGGGCAGGCTTGAACCACCATACGCAGAATATGCCTTGCTATAGTTGATGAAGCAGTCTGGCCCTTCCTTGGAACATCTGTAACAATGAAAAACCCTCAGTCAGTTTTTCAAATAAGTGCTATACAAGTCTCAGACTCAAACCACAGCCAAATAATGAAGTACCACTTGCTTTGTATAAGAGGCTTAGGAAACAGGGAAGACATAACAATGTCTGTATTCCAATGAAAAGATATCAACACCTTTGGCAAACCACAGACAAGGCTGAAGGTTAACCCTTTCCCAATGCAGAACAAAAAAAAAACGCTGCTTGCAGGACAACCCCACTACCTCAGACACCAAGTGTGCTAAGTGGGGGGATTGCACCCTCCCCCAGCCCTGCTCCTGTGGATAACCTAAAGCCACAAAGCAGCAGACAGGTATGGAGGAAAAAGCACTCCAGCTCTGCCAGGTAAAAAAAAACCTACCTAGCGCGACAAGGTGCCTCCCACAGGGGAGGTCAGTGCCCCTAAAAGCTGAACCTAAAAGTCCTTGGTGCCAACAGCCACCTGTAGTCCCAAATGGAGGTAAAGCACCTCATGCCTCAAATAGCATATTTGGCACTGGAGAAAAGTGGAGCAGGGACAACCTCAGTGTATGGTAGAATGCCTCTGACCACAGTGTGGGCGCTGCTGGCCCATATGGTGATAACGTGACCAAACCACCAAGGACGATGGATCATACGTACCACCAGAAGGGAAGGAATCCTCTGGACCGCCTGCAGAAGCAGAGCCACCGGAGCAGGGAACTCCATGCGCTTGCACTGCGAGACCACCAGAATCTATATATCCACCCTGTCACCCAGGCAGTAACTTAATTGAATATCAAATTCCAATGAATTTGAAAAAGAAAAAACCTGGACCTGGGAGACCAGGACAAAATTTTAATTTGTAACTCTTAAGCACTAGGCAAAAAAAACCAAAAAATAAAGTTGCTTGCTGATGCAGGAGCCACCGCTGGTTTGCGTCTGTGTCTAGCTTTATACTCCTGCAGGTGGCAATATAAACCAATTTGTCAAGCTCTCAAGGATCAAGCTGAGTCATCCAACAAATGCAAGAGATATGGTGTTTTTCCCATAAGGTCTTCCAGGACAGCATAACGGGAGATGGAATCTCCTCCCCCAACACAGGAAACACATCAGTTTCTTTAAAAGGCCCGCCTCTTCTCCAGTCCCTCAGTCTTTGTGTTTCCTCGGTCAAACTGGGGAGCCTGTCAATGAACGCTAAGAGCCTCCATGTGGTGATGTTGCCCTGGAAGGTTCTTTTGTTTTATGGACCAGATCTGGCTAAGCTTTTTGAGTGGGGCAGATCTGGGTGTGTATTTCTTTTTACCTTATGTTTGCGGCCACCAGTAATCCTCCTTGTGCGGACAGGGGGTATGCTAGATCCCTTTTCTTCTTCAGTGCCCAGCGAGGGCCAGGACCGAGAGACAGAGCCCCCTTGACAGGGTTGTGGGGAATGAATGGCCGCCGATCAGAGGGGTCTGTTTGTTCCCCGTGGCCTCGGGAAGTGTTCCACGGCTGGACGCGGTGTCCGCGTACGTCACTTCCGGGTGCCGGGCTTGTGAGTGCCAAGCCTCATTTTTGGCGCAGAAGGAAGGGGAGGGCTTAGGCTGTGCAGTACCAGCGTTGATCTCAGTAGTGACAGAGAGGGCGCTGGCAGTCTGTCTACCACTCAGCAAGGATGGATCTGGCTTTGCCTCTGCAATCGTCAGTGGCAGCAGATTCTAGACCTTAGGGCACCAGCCCGACTCAGGTATGGTGGATTCTTGCCACAGATCTTACCTTCCTGTTACCCCTGATTTGTTCTCCACCTGGGGTCTTTGGTGTTGAGGGACACTCTTACAGTCTGGGTAGTGAGCAGTATATTTATGGCTACTTGGTTCTTCTCTTGCAGGCATAAGCTTCAGATAAGACAAAGGTGGCCCCCCCAAGAAACAAATTTGCTATGTGTGCATTTAAACTGAGCTCTAACTATGCTAAGCCAGTCTGTCAGAAATGTATTGACAATTTTCTTAGGGAAGAATCCACGGCTGCTTGCGGTAGTCAATTAGCAGCTGTGAAGGATGAATTAGCTTCCCCTTTTCATTCATTTAGATCAGTGCTGGATGGTTTCAGGGCTCCTGCTGCTGCTCCTGTTTCCGTGCCATTATTTGCTCCCATTTGTACTATCCAGGCTGGCCCAGTAGGGTACTTAGGAGTGTCTGAACAGGGGGATCTTAGTGAGCCAGGTCCTTCCCCATTGTTTTTCATCATCAGAGGAGCATAATTCCCAAGATGACGTTTCAGGCACTTCCAGGTATAAATTATCTTTGGAAGATGTGGATGATTTACTTGCTGCAATTTATAGTACGTTAGAAATTCAGGAAGAACGTGTGCAGTTATCCAGAAACGATCTGATGTATTAGGGGTTGCAGCTTAAAAAATCTAAGGTTTTTCCTGTACATAAGGTTTTATCTGAGGCTATTCTCAGAGAATGGGCTGACCCTGAGAAGAAGCCCCTTAAGTCAGGTAAACGGAAGCAAAGATTTCCATTTGACGAGTATCCCTCTTTGGTTTGGAACAAATCCTCGAAGGTGTCCACCTTAGCTAAAGTGTCCAAGACACCGGTGGGGTGGAAGACTGGGGGACTTCCTTCCTCAGTGGATGAAGGTTACCTCCAATCAGTTCATTCTCAGTTTGATGAGGGAGGGATACAAATTGGAGTTCAGCGATTTACCTCCCTCCAATTTTCTGATCACGCACCTTCCAAAACATTTAGAAAAGGCAAAGGCTCTTTGTCTCTTACTGGGGGAACTGGTGGATTAAAGGGTCATCTCCCAAATCCCTATACACGGGGAACGTCGGGGGGTTCTACTCAGTTTTTTTGGGTGAAAGCCTTTGGGGAAGTTTTGGTTGATACAGAATTTAAAACCTCTGACTGTTGTGATAAAATACAGGAGGTTCAGAACGGAGTCAGTCAATCTTCTCAATCAGAGCCCTTATACAACCAGGGGCTTACATGGCTACCTTGGATTTCAGGGATGTCCTCTACATTATATACATGTCCCAATTCATCCACGTTCCCACAGTTTCTGCGACTGGCGGTAAAGATAGGCCCGGTTGTTCACTGCTACCAGTTCAGAGCTCTACCGTTTGGTTTATCTTCGGCCCTCAAATGTTCTCGAAGGTATTGGGGGAGGCCCTGGTACATTTTGAGATTGTGGGAAATCAACATCGTTCCATATCTAGACAATATCCTGCTGTAGGCGACATCTGCCAGCCAGCTAAGCATGGACTTAGCGGTGACCCAGAAATGGCTTCAGGAACAGGGGTGGATTTTAAATCTTCAGAAGTCCAATCTAGTGCCTTTCCAAGTGATTACTTATCTGGGTTATGTCTTGCATTCTGGACAACAGAAGACCTTCCTTCCTCAGTAAAAAAATTGTAAAAGTTTCCTCAGCTGTCAGTCATCTTCAGACAGGTTGTCCTTAGTTATGGAAATTCACTTGGTTCAACGCCACAAATCCATGCCGCATTAAGCTGCGCCAAACGCAAAGAATTTCCCCCGTTGTACTACGCTCTTTTGTGCAATGACTGGAAGTATCCCCTTCAGAGTCATGTAGAGTCAGGAGACATGTGTTGCTTGCTTGATAATCCCATGCTTAGAGACAGAGCACAGGTATGTTTATTGTTTTATACCTGCCCCCAACAGGAAGTGATGTCAGACAGGAAGGGATGTCTCAAACAGCGAGACAGGAAGTGATAGCAAACCAGCAGATGATTTCAACAACCAGCAAACCAGGAAGTGGTTAACAATCACTTCAATACATAGCTAGTCAACAAAACACATGAATACAATAATCTATTACCACCGGAGTGTACTTTATCCAGCATTGCTCAGTGATCAATGCCACATAACGTTACTATGATTCTCATGCGTGCGTATTTTCAGTGACAACGTTATATTATCTCCAGCAGTTGATCAAGCGCACTAGAGAGAACAAACGCACGTTCCTTTCATATACTGCGTTCAAAACAAATGTATCCACGCAAGCCAATAAATCCATGCATTGCACAGGGGGCCCCAGCCAGCGTCCATACATTCGCCAAGAAGACACTGCTCCGCCGCGCATAAGATATCTACTACAATGGTTTAAGCCCCAGTGCCTATTTAAACCTAGACACTGAGAGACTAATGACAAAATATTACAATCCACTAAAAACACATCCTAATAAAATTTCCACAACATCCTGTATCCCGGAGGGAGAGGTCAGTCCTGGGGCTCATGACTGCTTGTCTGCCTGCCGTGAAGTGGCTCGGTTCAGAGACCTTTGCAACAATTTTTCGTTCTCAGGACAGTTTAGACACTGCAATTCCTCTTCCCCCAAAAAAAAAAAAAAGCATGTGGTGGTGGTGGAGGGTTCACATGCAGCATCAATCAGGTGTGCAGTGGGTTTTTCAGGCCTCCATAAAACTAACTACCGATGCCAGTGCTTGGGTGCTCATTTAGGAGAAGAGTTGGCTCAGTCACCGGTGCAAAATGTCCTCCAACTGGAGGGAGTTGAAGGCAGTCACGAATGCGATCAGGTTTTTCCAAAACAGATTAAGGGGACATCTTTTAATTTTCTCAGACATCACGTCCATGGTTTATTATTATTATTATACAGGATTTATATAGTGCCAATAGTTTGCACCGTGCTTTACAATATAAGGAAGACATTACAGTCACAATACAATTTAAGACAAGATGGTAAGGAGGGCCCTGCCCGTGAGGGCTTACAATCTAAAAGGGAGGGGGAAATGATACATTTTAGGATAGAGAATGAGGGTGACCGAAGTAGTGGTGAGGGAACAGGGTCCAGGGGGCAAGTGGGGAGGTGGGTGTCAGAGAGAAGCTTTGTAACCTCCTATGTGGTGACCGGGTCAAAAGAGGAGAGTGACAAGTGTGATGGTGGGTCTGGAACATGAATAGGGGAAGGTGACTGCACAGGGGCGATCTGATCCCGAATTGTATCTATTTTGTTTTTGAAATGAGTGGCAATGTCCTGGGCAGTCAGCGAGTTAGTAGGTGGTGGGGGACATAGTAGAGCGTTAAAAGTGGAAAAGAGTTGACAAGGTTTGGATGAGTGTGTGTTAATGACAGTAACAAAATAAGTCTGTTTGGCAGCATGGAGGAAGGAATTATATTTTAGGAGGGCAGCTTTATACAAGGTGAAATCTTGCAGAGATCTAGTTTTTCGCCAGTCGTTCAAGGGCGCGACTATGTCTTTTTAGATACCTGGTTTCTTTTGTTTGCCACGGTTGTAGTGGACGTGGTCTAAGTCTGCGTGTAGTGAGGGGAGCCAAAGTGTCTAGGGAGGATGAAAATGAGCTGTTGACAGAAATAGCCAGGTCAGGGCAGGGCTGAGATTTTTCATAGAGGTAGGTCAGTAGCAGAGTAGAGAAGGGTCGAGGTGGCGAAGGTTTCTCCGGGTGACAGTGTGACATGTAGGGGGGGTCCGTGTTGGGGACAGGGTGAGGGTGAAACTGACAAGGTTATGGTCTGAGAGGGGGAAAGGGGTGTTGGAGAGGTTGCAAGGAGTGCATAGGTGGGAGAAAACAAGATCTAGTATGTTACCATCAGAGTGAGTAGGAGTGTTTGACCATTGTGTTAGATCAAAAGAAGAGGTTAGGTTCAGAAATTGAGCAGAAGCTGGGGTGTTAATGTTAGTAGCAATGTTAAAGTCACCAAGAATGATAGTGGGTATTTCTGAGGAGAGAAAGTAGGGTAGCCAGGCAGAAGCCATCCAGAAAGCGAGATGCTGGTCCTGGTGGCCAGTATATAACAGCAATCCTCAGTGAAATTGGAGAGAAAAGGCGAATGCAGTGGGTTTCAAAAGAGGAGAGGGATAGAGAGGGAGGTGAAGGCAGAACTTGAAAAGTACATTGAGGGGATAGAAGGATTCCCACTCCACCTCCTTTCTGTCCATTGGATCTGGGTGAGTGCGTCCAATGTAGGCCACCATGGGAAAGGGCAGCAGGGGAGGCAGAGTCGGATTCCTGAAGCCAGGTTTCAGTAACAGCAAGCATGTTAAAGGAATTGGAGATAAGAAGATCATGGGCAACAGTGAGTTTGTTACAGACAGAGCGGGCATTCCAGAGGGCACATGAGAAGGAAGGACCGATTCTAGGAAGCAGGGGAATAGAAATCAGGGTGCATGAATTGCAGCTGCTGCCAGAGGAAAGGCAGTGCTGGTTTGGAGGGAGAGTATTACAAAAGAGAGGGCCAGGATTGGGAGAGATATCCCCTGAAGTCAGGAGACGCAGTAGTGTGAGGGAAGTGAGATGAGAGGGAGTTTTACATGAGCGAACATGCCCAAGTGTCTTGGAGGTAACCCTAGCATGTGTATTCAGAATGAGCAGGAGGTGATGAGTGCAGTAATAGGGAGAGGGTAGGAGAGGAGAAATATATAAATTGTGGGGTGAAGAGGGGGGGGTAAAGGAAATACAGTTTAAGTAGAGAAGGCACAATTGTGAGAAGCAATGGTAGAGAACGCATGCTGTGCAGAGGAAGTATGAGAGAGTAAAGTGAATGAGTAGGTATGAAACGCGTGCAACAATGAAAGGAAAGAGGTAGGGAAGAGGTTAAAGCAGGATAGTATTGAGATCTAGGAGAATGGTCAATGAATAACAGCTGCTGGGCAGCTGAATTGTCCTTGAGTCAAGTGCTGATGTATCTCTAAAGGTAAACTGAACCATGGGGTGGGTGGGTTGAGGGGAGGGAGGGAGGAAGCGATGTTCTGCAGTGAGCTGTAGATGGGACTTTGGTTGCTTAAATACTCTGTTAGCCAAGGTGCAAAACTTTAGAGAGAAAAAAAAGAGAGAAAAGGCAGGGGGTTACTTAAAGTACAGATAAGGGGGTAGAGGGTTATAAACTGGAACAAAATGTATGGTTTGACATACATGAAGCAAGCATCTAAATTAGCTATAACTTAAAACATCACAGATAAGCAGACTTTAAAAACAACTTGAGAATGCATAGAAGTAGTACAATGACATCACAGATAGTTGGGTTGCAGAAGTAGAGATTGTAAGTATTCAGGAAGATGAACTTGATGAGCATTTGAAAATATTCCAATCACCTTGGCTGTAAGTTGCTGTAGTGTGTTATTAAGCTGGCTTCAGAGAGGAAGCGATGTTCTGCAGTTTATCTGAACAAATGAGGGCACGAGAAGCTTACCTCTGCAGATTCTAGCCAGGGAAATTTTTTCCTGGACAGACACAAATCTGGCATCTTTGATGGCTGTGTACCTGAAGGGAACGCACAACCTCCTGGCAGATTATCTGAGTCGGCATCAGATACTGTAGGATGAGTGGGTTTTGAACCAGATTTCTGGTCCTCCAGTAGTGGATCTCTTTGCTTCCCAGGGGAATGCAAAACTGAAGCTGTTTTTTTCTCTACATCCATGGGATGCTGCCCTGGCCGTGGATGCTCTGTCGAACCCCTGGAAATTTTCCTCGGTGTTACGCCTTTGCCCAATTTATCTGATTCCAAAAGTACTTCAGAAGCTTATGTTGGAGACAGACCTGGTATTGATTGCACCTTACTGGCCAAAAAGAGCCTGGTTTACCCTGCTGCTCTCTCACGGATCGTCCACCTTGGATCCTACCCCCCAGGTCAGATCTTATTTCCCAGGGACTGGTGCTGCATCCGCAAGTTCTCAGATTCAGGTTCGCAGCCTTTTATCTGAAGAGATTTTAAAGGCCAAGGGTCTTTCCAGTAAAGTCATTAATACCGATAACGCGTAAGATCTATGGTAAGGTGTGGAAAACGTTTCTCGTGGAGGACGAGGCGTCACAGAGATTCTGGGGTTCCAGCCATTTTAGATTTCCTCCAGGAGGGGGCTGATAAAGGGTTGGCACTTATTACTCTAAAAGTCCAGGTATCAGCACTCAGTGTTTTCCTTCAGGCATCGCTAGCAGAGGACCAGCTTCCAAAGATTTTCGGGAAGTGCAACTCATTCTTTGTTCTATTCTCCGGTAGATCTAGAGGAGAGCGGGCCTGCAAATCCTCTTTAGCTAGATGGTTAAGGCAGGCTATCTTGGAATGTACTTATGTTTTCAATGTTCCTCCTCCTCCGGCTGTGCTGAAACTACAAATCCCATTATGCTTCTGCCTCTGGGAGTCATGCCTGTGGCTTGTAAAGTCTTATGGGATTTGTAGTTTCAGCACAGCTGGAGAGCCAAGGTTGCCTACCCCTGCTCTAGTTGAATGTGCATTTACAAGGGCCGAAAGACCTGGTGCTACACCGGAACAGATGTGCAATAATTTTTCTACCTTTGCAAAACATTATCGCTTAGATCTCAGTACTGCAAGGGATCAGGCATTCTGGCAGAAGGTACTACAAGCTGTGGCCCAACCCTAGTTGTGGGTAGGTTCTTAGTTATCCTCTCGTGATGCGGTCCTAAAAGACGTGATGGGAAATCCAGAGTTAGGACTTACCGCTAACCATTTCCAATAGTCTTCCAGGACAGCGGCTGCCCACCCATTGATGCTTGTTGTGTTGATGTTATTTGGTGGTGTTGCTTGAATGTGCTTTTTTTCCCCCCAGTTTTTCCTTCGGTTCTCGTGATGACTGAGGGACTGGAGAAGAGGCGGGCCTTTTAAAGAAACGGTGTGACATGCTTCCTGTGTTTGGGGAGGAGATTACATCTCTCATGATGCTGTCCTGGAAGACTATTGCAAATAGAGTTACTGGTAAGTCCAAACTCTGGATTTCTCCAAACATTTATATCTATCAACAGCATAATGTAGAGTGCACTGTTTGAAGGAAACCACAAAGTATACCTTCACAAATTCCCAAAGTACCGTATTTTTCCGTCTATAAGACGCCCCCATGTATAGGACGCCCCCCCCCCCTTTTATTACCCAAAATTCAGAAATCAATATTTTCCATGCTCTTTTGCATAACTGATTACATCCAGTAAAAATTTTGCAGAGTAAGACAGCCGCTTACTGGTACCGTTTTTTTGTTGACATTTTTATGGGCTCCCTGTTGCATCTGGGCACTGGCTACACACTCTCCGCAGCATCAGCTGACATCAGGTACATAAGGCTCATGATTGGAGGAAACCTGTTAGCTTGTCTCTGCAATCGGAAGTTTCACTCGTGAGGCTAGTTTGCAGAGGTATTGGCAGTTTCGCAACTGCGGTTCTCCTCTCGGCCCCCCATGTATAAGACGCCCCTCCTTTTTAGGTAAATATTTTTAAGAAAAAGTATAGTCTTAAAGAAAAATACAGTAAATTCCACAGAAAAATATTGTAAACTGGAGGTAGTACCTCTTCTCCAAATAATTAGAGCAATTACAAAAGTCTGGAAAATAAATGTAGAGCACAGTGCGCAAAAGGTAACATACAAGTATATCTTCAGTAATTCCTAAGGTACATTTCAAAAGGAAAAAATCAGAGACTGGTCACCTAAAAGCCTGAACCACCGCTATAACATTTTGGATGTACTCTACAGCTGTTTAACTCCCAGGAGCAAACAGTGCTCCAGGCAGAGACTTAGCACCTAGAAATCTGCAGGAGACAGAGAATGGGTAACACCAGAGGCAAAAATAAAAATAAAAACACCACATGCAGAGCCCAGTGCCCAAACCTCACATTCCAATATCTCTTTACCCCATCCATGGGTATATTCCCAAAGGCACAGTCCTGGACCTGTAAAAGCACTCTTCAGGTAATAAGCCAGTACACGAGGCATCTGGGGAGGGCCACAAACAGAGCCTAATGCTGGAGGGTAACCTTACAGGCAAGCCCCACAACCTTCAGTCCAGCTTGGTCCGGATAGTCTTAATGCAGCTATCCAATCAGCTAATCCTCATGACTTGAAGAGCCCAGCTTAGCAGTGTGTGGAGTCTTGATTAAAAAGAAAATCAAAAAGATTCAGGAATGTTGATAGAAGGGAAATTACCCCAGCTCCACTGGGGAAAACCTTTTGTTTTGCCAGTGCCCTGTCCTCCTAAAGGCAGAATAACCCAGATGTCCGATTTCAACTGTACCTGTGTCCCTCAATGGATGATAAATACAGTTAAGCTCATCTCAGAGAAAAGACTTTCTTCCTAAGACAACAGCAAAAAACTGAGGTCTGTTGGGAGTGCAAGGGGTTATAACTAGATGGTCACTTTTCTTGTTTGTTTCCTGGTGCACAAATCCTCCTGTAGGCAGCAGTATAACCAATTGATTCTAAATTCTGTGTTCCTCAATGAACAAGAAAAAGAAAAAGTGTATGTCCTAAAAAGGTTGGCCCAGATTTGCAACAAGAAACCTTCCTGAGCTGAGGCAAGACAGTATTGCGTCCCTTCAGTGAGATTCTTCATCTCATCCAGTGCTGCATGAAAAAATCAATCTCCCTGTGAGTGCGATGTCCCTAAAATCTTTCTTGGACATTTGTTCACCAACCAACACTACACCCATGGCAACCTGTGGAGGAGCACAGCCAAAGCCAACAGCTTGCAAAACAAAAGGATCAGGAATCCATAACTTTAAGGAACTCAGATTGCAACAGGACAATTTGGGCAGCTATATGGCATATGAGCTTTAATCTCGATAAATGTAAAGTCATGCACTTAGGAGCTAAGATCATGCATGCTGAAAACACCTTAGGTGAGGTTTCACTGGGGAAAATGGAGAAGGATCTTGGGGTCCTTACAGACAGGGCTGCCATCAGGGGGGGTACGGTCGATACCCATGGCCATTGGCTGTACCAGGGGCAGAGCTAACAGGAGAGGCCAAGCCCCAGCAGCGCCGGTCTGACGGCAGCCGAGTCCCAGCAGCGCTGGAGAAGGCCGGACAGCAGCAGGTAAGAGGAGTCGGGAGGAGGTGCAGGGAAAGAAACGCAGACTAGCCCCATCTGAGACCCTGCAGAGCACACCATGGTCTCAGATGGGCTGTGCAGGATCTATGGTGGACTCTGCGGGGTCACTCAGGTGGGTCTAGTGTTACCAAGTCCAGCACACTACAAAGTCCAATTCATATACTGTCCTGCATTGCTGTATAATGTATTGCTGGGATTTGTAGTCCCCCGACAGCCGGTGCCATCCTGCATTAGAGTAAGCTCCTCTGTACAAAAACTAATGTGACTGGCTCAGTGTTCTCTGTACAGCACTTGTGTATATGTCAGATCTGAATGTTTAATAGTGTGTGACTGTAAGCTCCTCTGGAGCAGAGACCACCGGGGGGGAAAGGGATGTTGTGAGATCTCGCTCCCGCTCTCTTGCACCAGGGTCCTTTGTTCTCTAGGTCCACCACTGTTTTTGCTGTTGGTAATAAGTGCAGTACAGCACTTGGTTGGCAGAGCTTGGTCTGTAGCAGGCTTCACCAAAGTGATCAGGGAGTGAAGCAGAGTCGCACAAGTGGTAAGGTAAGTGTTTTAGCAGCCCTGACAATGGGGGTGGGGAGAGCCCACACACATCCCGCAGTCCACCAGAGAGCCCGCACACACAGACTGCACAGTGCCCAGTCAACCTGAGAGCTGGCACAGCCTACCTGGGAGCCCGTACAGCCGGTTTTTTCCCCCTAAATGTGCTAGTGGATAGATGAGGTGCAGTTAATGTTCGTGAAAAGGGAGTGCGGTTGCCCAAAAATGTTCTGGCCAAAATACATTTCCTTACTATTAAATATTGAATGCACTGATGACTGAATACACTTTTCAATTTTATATATTAAGTTCAAAGAGTGTCAAAATAAAAGTGGGTGCACTGAAGGACCCGGTGGGGGCCAGACCTAAAGCTGTGTAAGGGGCCCCAGCTTATAGACCACAGACTCAGTAATGGCATGCAGTGCCAAGCTGCAGATAATAAAGCTAGTAGTATATTATCTTGCATCAAAAGAGACTTATTCACAGGATAGAAATATAAATTTGCCCCTTTACAAAACACTGGTAAAGCCCTAACTGGAGTACGCGGTGCACCTCTGGTCACCAATCCTTAGGCGGGATGTCCATGAGCTAGAAAAAGTTCAGAGAAGAGCAACCAAACTAATAAAAGGGGATGGAGGGTCTAAGTCATCAAGAACGCCTACAAAAATTAGGCTTGTTCTCCTTCGAGAAGAGGCAACATAATGGCAGTTTACAAACTCAGCAGGGGGACTGTGGCATTGGAAAAGCACTACTTAAACTAAGTACGCTGGGACACAAGAATTTGGTGGGGAGGAGGCATAATCGTAAAATGCGTAAAGGGTATTTTATTTTGAGAGTGGTAAAGATGTGGAATTCATTTTGACAGATAGCTGTATCAGCGGGAAACAAACTGCTTCAAAAACACTTAGATGAGTTCCTTAGTTAAGAAAACATACAGGGTTATTGAAATTGTAAGAAACACACACACGGTTGAACCTGATGGACCTATGTCTTTATTCAACCTCACCTACTATAACTATATTAACTGGTCTGTCACCCAGCAAGCAAAGTAACATCAAAGGGAACTAGAATTTTTAAAGAGGAAAATGTAATTTACAAATTCCTGAAATCAAGGCTAATAAGTTATTCCACTGTTTGTGTGTGAATGTTTTTGTCAGAGCTCACATGCACCTTTCTTAAAAAAAGAAACCATTTTAGGCACAACAAAATTACTAATAAAGCAAAACTAAAATATTTTTAGCCCAGTAAATATATATATATTAAAAAGCAACTTACACAAAATGGTTGGAAATATATATTTGTTGCAGTTTAATACCCATTTGTTCTAAAGAAACAGCTGTTTGTCAGCAACCCTTTAGTAGCAATTAACCCATAGGGGGTATCTCATCAAAAATGAAATTCCTATTGCAAGGGATGCCAAAAACTGGACTTTGGCTGACTAATTATTCCACAGGTCTACCACTAAGACAAATCACAGAAGTAGGAAGTGACATTTCTGGGGGAGTTCTGTAGACCAACTGTGTACAGAACGCCTCCAGGTTGTCATATTGCATTGTTTTTTTTACTGATTCAGAACATTACAGCGGCTAGTTTTAAATGGAAAGGTAATTTTTAACATTAAAAAAATGAAAATTCTTAAATATAGCATATATAATTATTGCACAAGCCATTTTGTCATTTAAAATGGAGTTACCCTCCAGTTGAAGTTTTATTCCACACATCTGGATCAAGCCACTTGAATTTAGGAAGATCTGGTGAGATTTTGTTTAGAAAGTAAAATAAAACATTTGCATTTTCACCAAAGTATTTAAATTGTGCATCCTTTCCCTGTACAAGATACTAATTTGTTCTTAAGTTTTAGATAAAGTTAGAACCTCTGCTGTGCTTAATTGCTGTGTCCACATAGGAAGCAACACCAGGAAAAGACAGAAAAAGGGGTCGCTATGACAGGGAGAAAGATAGCACTAACTATTACAGGTTATTCTGTATCTGGCTAAATTAAGAGACACATCCCATAAATTCCTGTCCCTATGACTTTTTGTTACCAGGGCAGACACCAATAAAATCCCTTTCCAAAACAAAAAAAGAAAAAATAAATAATATTCACAATGTAAAAGAATGAGACGGGGTAAAAAAAAAAAAAGTTATGAATGTAAGTTAGCAAATAAAATTATGAAAAGGCCATCACGACACAAAGTAAACCTACATTAATTTATTAGCTATACAGTGGTACATTCGCATTTCAGAAATACTACTTTTTGCCGATAAATGTTGGCCTCTTAATAGAATCAAAATATCACACAAGACAGCAAGTACAAAAGGCTTTAAACAATCCAAAGATCTAAGCTTATAGTTCTTGGTAGGCAGTAAATCAGGGGGTGGGTGGTAAGGGGTTTCCCACTGTGAAAAGCAAAGTTAAAAAAACAAAACCCTTCATATGCTTGTCAGTGTTCACAAGTGAGGAATACCTTCTAATCAGCTGTTTGGATCAGAAAAAAAGCAAAACTGCCACAAGGGTGCTAACAATGCTTTATCTTTTTTTAGCACAATAAAGATCTGGTTCACAAATCTGCTCCAAATATGAGTGCTTTTTTTCCTATTACAAACAGCTAATCAGCAGCAGCTCCAAGTGGGAAGATTACCACTGGTCAGCATCAGCAGGTGGCTCACTATCTATTCAGAGTGGGTAACTCCTAACTACAGGAAAAATGTAGTCATGATAGAATATGTACATTTTCATCGGCAGCACAAATCATGTGCATCAAAATAAAATAAAAAATAAAATAATTAGGAGGTAAAAAAAATTAGATTACATTATTGTAACTATGGCCAAGTGAAACTTGAACTCTTTGCAACTGATACATTAGGAAAGAAAGCTAATGATGATTTGAAAATGTGCTGATAAATTTAATGTGTTTTTAACTTATGCATTCACCAATAAAAATGTAATCCCCCAAGTTGGTAATTAAAATAAACTTGCTTGCTACATCTTTCCACAATTATGCTGTTTGATAGAAAAAGCTTACCTTTTAAAAATAAAAAGTTATTTACAGTCGGATCTTGCACAGCATGGCAAAATAAACTTTAAAGTGTGTGTGTGTGTGTGTGTGTCTGCTGAAAAAGGTATATAGGTGTGTGTATACATTAAAATATTTGCACACAAACACTCCTTTTCCATCTTTTGTTTTTGTAGGGGAACAGTGAGGGCAATGTTTTACTACAAACTAACTTGCATGGGAAAAGTTTCAGTACAAATCAATGTTTTCTAATACAATGACAATTTTACAATTTAAGCAAAGTAGTAGGCAACTTGTATAACTTAATTGAAGTCTATGTGCCTAAAGCTTATAGTTTACCATTTAAAATAGAAAAGATTGGCTAAAATGTTTATGTGCAGCCTTCAAAAGGTGGAGGGGGCTTTACATGTCACTGCTGAGCTGTAATAGACAACAGTGACTTAGGAGGGGAGTCCTTTGTAGCTTAGTGATTTTTCAAACAACCCACAAAATGTCCATGGTTTCCTTTTTTTGGTCACTCAATGAGTGTGCCCCCACCACCACTCTATAGGCATGGTAAAAGAATTTTTAAAATTAAGATGAAGCAACAAAAATGGAAAAATAATCCCCATAAAATAGAAACGACACATTTAAACACAGCCCTGATCGGTTTAAATCAGAATAGCTGTGAAACTATCCATTATCACCGATCCATCATGCTCAAAATCATTTCTGGAGTAAGGTCGCCGTTTGGAGCTTCTACTGTGGGAGGAGGTGGAGGACCCTCTATCACACCAACTGCCTCCATATCAGACTCCTTTTTCACTTGAACTATGATGTTTTCGATATCCCCTGTTGATTGATCCTCCACTTCAATTGTGTGTCTAAAACCAAAACTTTTGTTGCATCAGAATAGGAAAGGTTTGAAACGATCAGGTTTTTGCAGTCAAAACAATAAAACATCCGGCTGCACTCTATGTTGCTGGAAACTTCATTTAAAAAAAAAAACCACACTGCTGCAAAGTCCCGAACCTCTAATTAGTTTCACCCAATCCTGGGCTTAATCGTAGAGTTAACTACAATTAAGCCCAAGATTGGGTGAAACTAATTAGAGGGGAGTACCTAAAGCGTGACTGTGTAGCGGTGTGATTTTTAATAAAAGAAGTTTCAAGCGACAAATGGAGTGCGGTCAGAAGTTTTTTTTTTTTTACAGCAGCTAAAGTGGGCGTTAGGATGAGCTCCAGCAGGTGAGCACCTGCATGGCCACTGCTTGTGTGCTATGGAGAAGCGGTGCAATCTTTTGAGTGTTTTAATCATCAGGTTTTTATTACGGACTGTGAACCCTGATTGGGATGCTGGGATTCACCCTCTTGATTTGTCCAGGTGACCACTGTCATAAGAAAAGAAAATTGTTGACAATTCCAAAATTTTCACTTGTCACACGAACAACAATATAAAGAGAAACCTGCCAATGGCGGTATCTTTTTGTGACAACTGTCTAAAAAAGGATTTCCCTTAATTTGGAGAGATGTCCTTTTCTTGTTGTGGCTAAATGACAGAAGTAAAAGGAAATATCCTCAGTGGGACAACAGACAGCAAAAAAAAAAAAAAAAAAAAAAAAACACACAAAAAAACTGAAACCAGGGACTTAAAGTACTTCCTACTCTGCAAAATGAAACAAAATGGCAGTTATACTTTAACCTAAACCGGCATGATAACCAATGTAGTTTCACATTTTAACAAAAACAATCCCACCACTTTTCCTCACGGATTTATGTAACAGACTTCAGATGTTGGCTTGACCCTCTGCACAATTCTTGCATGGAGGTTCCAAACACCAATGTAAACCCTGCAAAGGCTTGGTGCAAAAGTTTACAATGTACATCCGAGATGTAAAGTATCACTAATTAAAAGGAAGAACTTACTTTGTTTGTGTTGACTTGCTTTTCCAGGTGGTCTTCCTCTACGTTTTTTTGCAGGTGGAGGCATTGGAGTAAGTGAATGCTCTGCTTCATGTTCACCTTCTATTTCAACTGGCAGCTCCTCCTCTTCCTCATCGTCTTCCTCCTCATCATCAAGGTCCGGATCAGCATTGTCTTCTATATATATATATATATATATAAAAAATATTAGCGGTTAACATTGTTACCCAGGTTTCTTCAACTTTGTCCTGTCAAATAACTTTATAATATACTAAACTGTAACCTTTAAACAGATATGGGGTTCAAGACTAGCAAGCCTTTTGCTGGCTTAAGCAGAACATCCGAGATTTAACCCACACCAGAGGCTTTAAATTGGAGAGGTACTGCAGTCTCATGATACAGTGGCAACTGAATCCTTCATGTCCATGACACCATAGACAAGTTCGCAGTGTGTGGAGGCATTTGGCGGTTTGTGAGTACTAAGTGCAATGCGCTGGGCTCCTTGCCTTCAAACGTATGTACACATTAGCAAAGCGAAGTCTGTATAACGAGATGCGTATTATACCTCTATTGCGGACTGCACTATCCCTTTTGGATACATATCTGCTTTTATAAGACAACATAATCTGCCTTGTCTGTATACTGGTACCGTATATAGATAACCGCATTAGCAATGTCTCTTCAGATAGTCTCAGACCTGTAAGAACAAGTAGAATGATCTTACTAGATACTGGTCACTCTGAGCAGTATTGAATAGGGTACATGCTGATGAAGATGGGGGATGGGCAACCACATGGCCGGTCGGGACAATGGACATGACTCATCCTTCCTTGTTACAGGGATGAGGTGTGTGCATTTCACTGTTCAGCCATCTTGGTGTAGTCCCCTTCCCTTTTGATGTGTACCTGCAGTTGTTGGGCTAACTGGCTAATGTTGTAAAGCCGTCTCCCACAGGGCGTCATCCTTTGACCTTAATAAATGAAGGAGCTGGTGGTCGGTTCTGCCATTTTTTACACTGACTCCAGCTTGAACCAGCATCGTGCCTGACTCTCTCTGGTGCTAAAGTACTTCACCCCTTATACAGAAAGAACTGAATGCAGCGTGCTTTTAAGCGCAGCGGATTAATATGCGCAGGCAGTGTATATAAAATATCCAAATCAGGCACTTCTACTCACTCTGATGGCAACACCCTTGGATCTCATATTCTCTCACCTCTGCATACCTTCCAATCTCACCAACACCCCTTTTACACTCTATGATCACAACCTCATCAGATTCACACTGCCTCTCATCCACCCCCCACCATACCAACCAGCAAACCGCCACCTGTAGGAACCTTTGCCACTTTACCTCTCTCTTCTTTACTCTGCAACAGACTACCTTTATGACTAAATCACAACCCTTTCCTGCCCTGACCTTGCCACTTCTCGCTACAATAACTCAGTCTCATCCTGTATGGACACTTGCCCCTCTCACCACTTACACACTCCGGCCCCATCCACTACATCCTTGGCAGACAGATGACACTAGTAGACTCAAGACATAGCCGTGCACTCCCGTTGCGTGTAAATCCAAATACCTGCAAGATTTCACCCTATATAAATCTGCCCTCCAAAAATACAGTACCTGCCTCCACACAGCCAAACAGACCTACTTTAGCACACATTAACACCCTCTCATCTAGTCCTCGTCAGCTATTTTCGTATTTTAACTCCCTACTTCACCCCCCACCGCCTCCTCCTACCAACTCACTGACTGCCCAGGAAATTGCCAATCACTTCAGAGAAAAGATTGATGCAATTCACAATAAGATCCCCACTGTCCATACCTCTCCCACTCCAAAACACACCAGGTCTGCCACCACACTCGCTACTCTCTTCATTCGATCCAGTTACCACCGACAAAGTCACTACTCTTTTGTCTAGCACACAACTAAACACCTGCCCCCTGGACCTCATCTTCTAACAACTACTCCAGTCACCCTCTTGCTCTTTCTTACACTCTCCTACTCACATCTTCAATCTCTCCCTTTCTAATGGTGTCGTCCCTACCCCTCTAAAACAAGCACTGGTGACCCCCATATTAGAAAAAAAAAAGCCCACCACTCTGAACAACTTGAGACCCATCTCCCTGCTCCCATTTACCTTCAAACCTCTTGAACGGCTGGTCTACAATCGTCCGAGCAGCCACCTTGCCGTTAATCTCCTTGACCTGTTTCAATCTGGCTTTCGTCCGCAACACTACACAGAAACTGCCCTTCTAAAACTTACTAACGATCTACTAACTGCTAAAACCAATGGCCACTACTCTATACTCATACTTGGATACTTGCAGACCTTTCTGCTGCCTTTGACACAGTTGAACACCTGCTTCTTAATAAACTCCAATCCCTTGGCCTGCAACACTCTGCTTTCTCGTGGTTCACCTCCAACGCATCTAAGCGTCAGTGTCGCCTACAATTCTACACCTACCTCTTCCTTTCCATGGGGGTCCCTCAAGGGCGTGTCCTTTGGGCCCCTTCTATTCTCTATCTGCACTTCTTCCCTGGGTCAATTGCCTCCCATGGCTTCCAATACCATACTTTATGCTGACGACACCCAAATCTATCGCTCCACTCCTCAGTTCACCCCCTCTGTCTGACATCTCAGCATGGATGTCACACCACTACCTCAAACTCAATCGGTCAAAAACTGAGCTTATAATATTTGCACTTCTCCGTGTTCCCTCCCCCAACTACCCATCACAATCAACAGCACTACGGTCAACCCCTCCCATCAAGCCAGGGTACTCTGTGTAATCCTCGACCGTGAGCTCTCCTTTCAGCCCCACATCCAATCACTATTGAAATCTTGACGACTCAACCTCCGTAACACTTCAAAAATACGCCCCTTTTGAACAAACGAAAGCACAAAGCTTCTAATTCACTCACTTAGAATCTCTCACCTCGACTACAACAAACCCTCTACCTCCACCTTACCAACCATTTAGTGTCTGCCGCCCCTCTCTGCCAATCCCTCCACTGGCTCCCAATTGCCCAATGAATAAAATAAAAAATACAACATACAAAGCCATCTAAAACTCCGCCCCAACCCACATCACTTAATCTCAAAATATCATCCAAACAGTCCTCTCAAGACTTCCTGCTCTCCAATTACCTCCTCCCATGCTTGCCTCCAGGACTTCTCCAGAGTGTCCCCATCCTCTGGAACTCCTTACCCCAATCTGTCCGCCTATCTCCTACGCCGTCCACCTTTAGGCGATCCTTAAAAACCCATCTCTTCATGAAAGCCCATCTCATCTCAACATAACTGCCCTTTTACTTCTTCCAATAACTCAATCTGAACAATTAACACCTTTTGTATCACTTGTCCTCCCTACTAGATTGTAAGCTCTCACGAGCAGGGCCCTCCTAACCCTATTGTACTGTGTTGTAAATTGTATTGTAACTGTCCTGTCTTCTCCATATTGTAAAGCACTGCGCAAATTGTTGGCGCTATATAAATCCTGTATAATAATAGCTACAAGTGTAAACAACATTACAATGCATAAACAGATGTGTTTCAAAACCATGGTTTGACTCTTACCACTATCAGTTGAACCTTCTTTCTTGGAACGCATTTTTCTTTTTCTTCCACGTTTTCCTTTTTTGTGTATCACCTCCCCATCTCCTCCATTTTCACCTTCTGTACCATCAGGACCAGTGCAATTATCAGCATGTCTTGACATTGTATTCTAAAAAGAAAAATCGTAAACTGCTGAAGAAAAATTCTTAACCAAAGTTGATCACAAGTGAGAGAATTTGGGTGTAAAAAACAAAACATAAATAAAATGTATACACACACACACACACACACACA
Source organism: Nanorana parkeri (assembly GCF_000935625.1). Classification (NCBI taxonomy): domain Eukaryota; kingdom Metazoa; phylum Chordata; class Amphibia; order Anura; family Dicroglossidae; genus Nanorana; species Nanorana parkeri. The sequence continues at coordinate 44,220 of NW_017308831.1, read as the reverse complement.
CACACACACAGAGAACTACCAGGGTTGCAGATGGGACCTGGCACTCCACCACTGTCCTGAAATCATCAGTCTGTATTGTTTGAGAAAAACAGTCACATGACAATAAACAAAAATGTATAAGTACTCGTATGTGAGTACTTGGACAAGTATCAGTACTTGTAAAAATGGTATCAGTGCATCCCTTCTATACATTTATAAATAAAAATAAAACATTTAAAACAGGGATGCACAAATCCCAGGAGCTCCGTATGCTCCTTAAAAATGACAGCCAACAATGAACAGATGGATAAGTCACTCACACTCCAATATAGCTTCCAGTCAATCAGTTTCACGTTCTATTTGCCGGATGAAGGGACCTCCTTGGTTTTCGAAACGTTGTATGGAAATGCTGCACCAGTCAATAAATAGATTGACTGGAAGCTATATTGGAGTGCGAGTGACTTACCCTCTGTTCATTGTTACCTGTGGAGGCGTCTACTGTCACTGCCGCATCCGCCATGTGTGTGGGGAATTTCTTTCCGGTCAGGAGTGCGATGGGAAGTTTTGGATTTTAAAAATGACAGCCGTCTCCTAACTTTACGAATTTTTCTCCAGTCTAGTCTCGGAGCTGGAAAACTATCTGTACATGTACAGAGTATGATACTTGGTATCTGAGCATCCAATACACACCCAATATATATATTATAGAAGTGTGCGTGTGTGTATGCATATTATATTTCTTCTAACATATATCTCTTCTTCAGGTCAGAAGCAATACCAATCAACACCACAGAGTTTACCACTTAAAGCAAGAGAAAGTTGTTAGTGGGGTGAATATGTGTGTGTATGTATTCTACAGGTGAAACTCGAATAATTAGAATATCGTGCAAAAGTTTATTTCACTAATGCAACTTAAAGAGGTGAAACTAATATACGAGATAGACTCATTACATGCAAAGCAAGATAGTTCAAGCCATGATTTGTCATAATTGTGATGATTATGGCTTACAGCTCATGAAAACCCCAAATCCACAATCTCAGAAAATTAGAATATTGTGAAAAGGTGCAATATTCTAGGCTCAAAGTGTCCCACTCTATTTAGCCAATTAAGCCATAACACTTGCAAATGGTTCCTTAGCCTTTAAATGGTCTCTGTCTGGTTCAGTAGGAATCACAATCATGGGAAAGACTGCTGACCTGCAATTACCTCAAAAGGTAATTGCAAAAGAAGTTGGATGTTCCCAAAGTGCTGTATCAAAGCACATTAATAGAAAGTTATGTGGAAGGGAAAAGTGTGGAAGAAAAAAAAAGGTGCACAAGCAGCAGGGATGGCCGCAGACTGGGGAGGATTGTCAGGAAAAGGCCATTCAAAAGTGTTGGGGACTTTCACAAGGAGTGGACTGAGGATGGAGTCAGTGCATCAAGAGTCACCACACACAGACTGATCCTGTACATGGGCTTCAAATGTCGTATTCCTCGTCAAGCCACTCCTGAAGAACAAACGTTAGAAGCGTCTTACCTGGGCTAAAGAAAAACAGACCTGGCCTGTTGCTCAGTGGTCTCACACAGGAGTACACCCCTCACATTTTTGTTAAAATGTATATCATATAATAAAAATATGTTATTATATCATTTCATGTGAAGACACAGAAGAAATTACACTTTGCTACAATGTAAAGTAGTGAGTGTACAGCTTGCCGTCAGTGTACATTTGCTGTCCCCTCAAAATAACTCATACAGCCATTAATATCTAAACCGCTGGCAACAAAAGTGAGTACACCCCTAAGTGAAAATGTCCAAATTGGGTCCAGTGTCAATATTTTGTGTGGCCACCATTATTTTCCAGCACTGCCTTAACCCTCTTGGGCATGGAGTTCACCAGAGCTTCACAGGTTGCCACTGGAGTCCTCTTCCACTAGAAAAGAACTTGGTTCAAGGTTTAGTTTAAAGGTTCTGGCTTTGTGTCTGTATTGGGAGCCAGGTTATGCCTTGGAGTTGGAAGCCTGGAGGAATCTCTTCACCATTGAGAGACTTACTGCAGGGAACCTTAGGTTTCCGCTTTCTGGTCAAGAGCATGCTCTTTCCACCAGTAATTTTCTTCATGAAGGTGTCCAAGTCTTCTCCAGTGAGACAGTCTTCCGTGAAGGGAATACTCTTAGGGCGCTTCTTAGAAGCTGGTTCCGCTGACAAGTACATCAGCCATAAAAATCTACATATAAGGACTGACAGAAGTCTCAGTCTGGAAAGTTGACAGAAAAATTTCAAATGCAAACAGGAGCGTGGGGTTCGTTGAGATGGAAACAGAATCACAGGCCATGCAGCTCTTAATTTAGTTTTCCATGGTCTGACCCATCTCCACAGAGGCTACTGCCACATGCAGGATAGGCCCAATAAAGCCTTAAAAAGGACATTTCCACCTTTGTAAGTGATGTTGAGTTTTTGGTGGTAACGGGGAGGTGCAGGGGGGATGTACATGTGTGCATTCTCAGGAGTCACAGGGCTGTTTTTCATACTTTATTTTATAGATTCTTTTACAGGCCACAGACCTAGAAATTCAAAAGTCCCTCCACAAGATCTTCAGTCTCTCTCAGAGGGTGGGGTTGTTATCTCTAAACTGCAATCAGCTATGAGTCATAGCTCTGTGTGTGTCTGTGCGAGGAGATATCCTGCACTTGTCCTGTTCTGTAGACTCCTCTCTGTGCTCTGTCTCTCTCGGATCTCTCCCGGGTCACATTTACTCTCTGCTGCCCCAAGTCCAGGTTCCTTAATGTCCCCTATCCCCTCCCCATCACCATTCTTCTCACTTACAGATATGACAGTTAGAACAGATAAAAAAGACATTGGGGGAATTGATCAGAACTGGAGCAAACAGAATCTGGAGCCGTTGCCCATGGCAACCAATCGGCTTCTCTCTTGTTTGCTCAGGTAAGATTTGAAAATGAGAGCGAAAAGCTGATTTGCCATGCAAATCTGCTCAAGATTTTGCTTGCTCCAGTTTCAATTAATCCCCCCCACTGTGTGGTGTCACCGGAGATGTGCAGGGTGAGGAGGATGTGCAGGGCCACCACGGAGTTTGATGTAACCGGGGATGTGCGAGGTCACCGAGGATGTTGCTAAAGAAATCCATTATACTTTGTTCTGAGCGATTACTGGAGACAACATAGAACAGATTTCTTCCTCCAACTGTAGTCACATCTCCCGGTCACTCTGCACTGCCACGGGGGAGGTACCACTGTTCACGAGAGAAGCAAAGCATTGTGGGGAAAGTGGCAGAAAATAATCCACGGTGACCCCGCACATCCCTGATGACACCTAACAATCTCCGGTGACCCCGCACAGTGGGGAGGATCTATTAAAACTGGAGCAGATTTGCACGGCAACCAATCAGCTTCTCTCTCTCATTTTCAAATCTTACCTGAGCAAACTGAAGAGAGAAGCTGATTGGTTGCCATGGGCAACGGCTCCAGATTCGATCAATTCCCCCCAATGTCTTTTTATCTGTTCGGTCATATCTGTAAATGAGAAGAATGGTGGGGGGAGGGGGGACATGGGGGAACCTGGACTTGGGGTAGCAGAGAGTAAATGTGACCCAGGATAAGGGGGAGATCTGAGAGAGACACACACACACACACACACACACACACACACACACACACACAGAGGACAAGTGCAGGAGATTCTTCATCACACACTGACAGGAGATCTCCCTCACACAGACACACACAGAGCTATGACTCATCTCTGCTCTCTCTTCAGAGCAGAGAGGAGGGGGGGGGGATTAGCTGATTGCAGTTTAGAGATAACAACCCTACCCTCAGAGACTGATTGAAGATCTTGGAGGGAATTTTGTATTTCTAGGTCTCTGGCCTGTAAAATAATCTATCAAATAAAGTATGAAAAACAGCCATGTGACTCCTGAGAATGCACACACATGTACACCCCCCCTGCACCTCTACATTACCAAAAACTGAAATCACTTATAAAAAGGTGGAAATGTCCTTTAACAAACCTCAGGGCACTTATCGACCTTGAACTGAAAGGCCAAAACATCCTCAACTGGTAGGGTCAGGGACTTCTTAAGGCATGAAATGGCACAATCGACCTGTGGGACATCTACATTTTAAAGAATGTGTCCTTTAATGGATACTGCAATACAAAATGCTTCGGAAGTGCAAATACTTTCTCAGGATGCTGGCAATCTGTAGAGCACTTCCTCTACCAGGAAGTATCAGGAACGTCTTAGCAGGCTTCTGTTATTAAGGGTACCCATACTGGTGCTCCTAAGACAATCTTCTAGAGGTGGATCAATGGCTAGAAACACACACCTTGGATAATGAACACCAAAAGCGCCCCATAGTTTCTGCAACACAAGCGCTGAAGATATCTCCTCTCTGGTAGCAGTGGAGCTGGGCATCTCTTTACCCCTTGTTCCTTTGTATTTAGTGTTCATCATAGTGAGGGGCCCCAAAGGGCTACTCGCATAGAAAATCTAGAGGTCAATGAGCATTCCCACAATGATCTCAGGTGTCTTCTGGTAGTGATGAGTCAGCCTGCTCCCTGTGTTCCTAGCGTGAGTGGACCCTTAGCTTTATTCACTTTGGATATGCCACTGCCCTAGTATTTTATCCCTGAGGCTAACTCAAAACACTGCACCATCTACCAAGGTGGGCGGCCAACGCAGTATCCAGTGCCCAAAGCGACATTAAAGGCCAGCCCTGTGTCTTCTATCCAGTGAGGCCTGGGTATGGTCCCCAAAGCTATTGATTTACTGAGCGGCTTTACTATCGGAATCACCTCAATTAAATAAAAAGAACAACTGTAAAAAAATGAAAACCTCACAGACAAATCTGTTGTTTGCAAGATTGTGTTGCTGACCACGGCAGCAAAAAGGATTAAATGCTGGACACCTGCACTCAACACCATTCCTCAAGTGCTACACCAGGGGGTCTTTTCAACTGTGTACTACTTCTCTGCTTGCAAAGTGCAGGCCACTTTACTCATAGAAGGAAAGACTATTCCCACACCTAACACAGTAGTCTGTAAACAGTCTAATTCACCACTGCAGCAAGTCTTCAATGCTAGACATGTGATTACAAGTCTGATGATGTTGTTAATACCTGGTGGGACCACTACAGAGACAGACAACCAAGATCACCAAAGCTAAAAATAGATGGGGCCATGCCCTGTTGATTTGCAAAGTGTCCACACCCCTTTTGAGGTGGTAGTTTTTCACAAGAATAAAGTCATGTATCCACCAACTAATGTTGGGAGGAAAAAAAAAATTATATATGTTCTACTGCAACAGCTCAAGCACTAGTCAAGGTTATAGTCTGTCCTATCCTCATTTCACGGTTTCTGCACAGCCTAGCCTGCATGTGAATGGGGAGAAAAATATAAGGGAATATGAAAAAAAAACTAAGACTGATTATCTTATTCATTAAAGTACAGATTATAGATTCAATCTCATACTAAAAAGCCATATTTTCAAATGAGTATACTATACATACACATTTATCTATTTAAAACCCAAACTATAGCTAAATAGAACAGACCTAGCCTTTTATTAAATACCTTAATTTCTCTACAGGTGTACAAAGGTTGGTGATTGTTAAGTCAATGTTTTCACATAACGTTTTTTTTCAGTCATTTAACGTATAAAAATAAACCCATTTGGTAAAGACGCATAGATTACACCTAGCTGAATAAGATTTAAAAAAAATTAAAAAGATTAAAAACTGATGGGAAAGAAACAAAGAAACTGCCAAACTTACCCTACGTGTAAATGTTTTACCACACTTAGAACATACAAATGCAGCAGGAACAAAGCTGGGGTCATGGTATCTTTTGAAGTGCATGTCCAGGAGCTGTTTCTGGCGGAATGTTTTATCACAATGACTGCAAGCATAAGGTTTCTCTCCAGTGTGGGTTCTTTTATGCATGATCATGTGACGCTCCTGCCGTATTTAACCACATGTAATATGCAAAAAAAAAAAAAAAATGTAAACAAACATGTAGGGGAGGGGGGGGGGAAAGCACATTACAGTCACCAAAATTATGGACTTGGCTGTTAAATTGCCAGGGCGAAAAAACCCTAAAAAACCCCCGACATATGCAGTACATCCTTGCAATACATGCACATTTGCCCCATGTTTCAGATAAATACCATTTGATCTGCAAGAAATGCATATAGCTGTTAAGTCCTGTTGTGGGCTGACAACATAGCATTTTTGTAGATTGCATCTGTTCAGTTTTCTTTAGCTACACTACTGTAACCCTCCCAATCGGCTCACCTCTAGAACATAGGACACTAATTATTTCATAGTCCTAGAAGGGCTAATTAAGACTTACATAGGAAGTGTGCACCAGACATCCAAAAATGTCTCACATGATCGATAGGTATAACCAAATGTTTTCAACAGTATATTTAACAAACCAAAAAGGTAGCAAATATAATGTTTGAGTTTACAAATGCTGCCTCTTTCATTTGCAAAGATGTGATGTACAGTTGTCCCTAACCATGGTTGTGAAAGGAGATTTTTGAAACCATAATCTAGTTTAGAAGTAGAATTGTAGATTTTATGGAAAATGAAGATGGAGAAGAATCTGCAATTTCCTTTTCATCAATCCTACAGCGAGTAAAGCTGAAGTCCGTTCTGAGTCTGCCAGGTTCATAAATCGGAGGCCCTAAAGCAAGTACCCCACCTCTTACTGCAGCATACAGATTACCAATTAATTCAGGTCATCTCTTTGGCGTTCAGCATCTTAGTTCTGTACCATTTTCATTTTACATATTTTTAATTATTACATGGTTGCCGGACCCGGATAAATCCCCTGTTAAGTAAACCTGACCAGGTTAAACTATTTTCTAAAGTAAAGTGACAGGATTCATGTTAGTGTTAATAAAGCATTAAGATTCATGTACCTGCCAATAAGTTGTCATAATACACTGTCATATTACAATGTCTATACTGTCCACTGAAGTTTTCACAACTGAATTACAGGTGGTTTAGCACCAAAAAAAGTTACGGCCAGATTGGGCAGAGGTCTACCCCCAGTGTAGCCTAGGACTGGGATCCAAATGGCTCAACAGGCAGAGGCATTTAGAACCAACACAGGCCATCACAATATTCCTTCACTTCATTAATATTAGGCCAGGTAAGATTTACCAATACATTTAATAACTTTGAATACGGCTTTCTCCTTGCCCTCCTATACCCCCATCCAATTAACTAGCAACCATGAAGACTATGCTGGCTTCAGAGATTAATCTTCTTGAGATGTGGGTGCTAGCGACCCCAATGGAGAAGCAGCCCATTTGCAAGCCTGCAAGTAGACTGCTGCTATATTGTGGTGCCTATAAAGGAAAGCTGTAAAAGGGCAGTATGACAAAGTTCACTGGCTGAAGATGAATGCAGACCACCAGAGCCAGCTGATCTGAGGTCTGTATTAAGGTGGCAATACACATTACAATTATCTGCAGATTGTCTGTGGTCAGATGGAAAAAGTGCAACAGATTGGCCCAGGTGGAGATTACTCCATCCACACAGTTAAGTGTAGATGGAGGAATCTGTTGCACCTTTTCCACCTGACCATGGAAAATCTGCAGATAATTGTAAGGTGTATGGCCAGCTTTAGGGGAATAGGAAGGATGGGGAGGGCAAAGGGGAGGTGTTGCCAAAAGTGGTTTTAAAAAAGATACAAAATTACTGAACTTTTTAAAAGGGAATGCATTGAGCATTTCTACATTATTAAAGGGTTTATCCTACACTAATTTTTTGATGTATCCTACACTTTTAATATACATTTTTTTGCAAAACATTTATAGGTTTACACAGGAGACCTTTAGGATTGTTAAGCCATACTAACCCACCAGGAAGATTGACACCAAGCAAAAGTGCAGGACAGGCTTCTCCCTTTAAGTATTATACCACAGAAAGAGCAAGAAAATTTATAAAAACAAACCCTTCACATAAGGCCAGGATAGCTTAAAAGAGAACTATAGGGTAATTATTTTTCCCCATAGCTCTCTTAACCTCCCTGGTGGTATGATTTTTTTTTTTTTGGTTTCTTTTTTCAGTCTATTTTTTTTAAATACCCTGCCGGTTCCGCCCCCCTGCGATGCGTACGCTCGCAAGGGACGGAACCCGGAAGATGGCGCCGGCCGGAGAACACAGCCCGGATCGAGGGACAAGGTAAGTAATGTTATGCGGCATTCCCGAGCGTAGCTCGGGGCTACCGCTTATGGTATGGAAAAGTAACCCCGAGCTACACACTGACAGTCACGGCTCTATGCAGGGAGATTATCGAGAAGTGGGCAAGCGACAGTATGCGTTTGCTCATTTCCCGATCTATTGAGCCGAAGTGTGACAGTTCATTGTCATACGTCGGCTCGAACTATGAGGATGAATGATTTTCACTTACCTCATAGTCCTCTAAGTGATTCTACATGTGGAACTACATAAGCAACACCATTTACAAAGGCTACTAGCTAATTTGAAGCATGTGGCCTTTGAAATAAAATGGTAAGAGCCAAGATTAGTCTTTAACTACTGAATTCTTGCCTAGAAAATCCCCCCAAACAATTATGTACAGTTGGTTTTTAGTATCCGGACATAAAAATCATCTGGTCCTTAGCGGTCTTAAAATTAGAGGAATACAACCTCAGATGACCACCACACGAACTCCAAAATACACTGCGCTCGAGTGAAAAACGCAATAAAGTGAAGAAAAATCAATGTAATTTGATCTAAATTGTTCTCTCTTTAACAATTAGTATACCCCCTCTTCATGTTTGTATTTTGCATTTTTTACTCGAGCGCAGTGTATTTTGGAGTTCATTTACTTAATTTGTATGTATCCCATGCGAAATGAACACAGCAGCTGGGTGTAGGTTTATCACCATAGCGCAGGTCCGCTTGATAATACATGACCACCACTACACGACATTACACGGTGTCATTATTAATTTTGCAGACATCAAGACAAAATGAAGAAGCCATGTGTGAGTGTTCTTAGGCACTTTTGCTAAAGCAACATAGCTGTATATATACAGTATGAGATCTAGGACACTGCTGCCTCAGGAAATCTGGTGATGTCACTACTGTGCTGCTCGTTGTTCTGCTTGATGGATGATCTGGCATGAGGCTTTAAAACCTTTCCTCTGCCAAGCTGGCCGCCTCCACACAGACGCAGTGTGTAACAGGCGAAGTAAACTTTGGCCCTCCAGCTTCAGGGTTTGCCTACCCCTGGCTTATAACAAAGCATGGTAAGTAATGAGGGAAAGATCAGCTTCAGGGAGCACAGGCAATACTGATGACTAGTACATTTTTTTGTGTACAGCATCCACAGTTTAGCTCTTCTTCAAAAGAGTTTACAAATACCAAATTCAAGTACTGTTTGTGAAAAAGGGGAACTGGGTTGTGATTTTGGAATATGTCCCTAAAAAGGCAGCATATGTAGAAAATCACAAGACACTTATTCTTCAAGGACTGCAAAAAAAAAACAAAAAAAAAAAACAATCCACTGTATCACAAAATCAGCTGTAGAATATAATTTTCCCTTTTTGTCTCCTAAACCAGGAAACCTACACGAGACAAAGGATTAACTCTACAAACAACAGTCTATGGAAATGTGAGAGATTTGTCTTCCATAGGCAAAGTAAAAAAACAACAAAAAGACAACTGTTTCAGTCCAAATATCATGTGAACAAACATGAAATAAGCGTAATAACCATTTAAGGTGCATTGAAGGGTATCAAAAATTTGGTATCTTCCAATGACAAAACTAATGTCCTAGAAATTTTACTTTAAAATAATTCAACAAGAAAAGTAGGTCACCTGTCTGCAAGCATATTCACACTGGTCACATTTAAATCGCTTTTCATTTTTGTGAGACTTCTGATGCTGAATCAGGGCATATCGCTCATGAAAGACTGTATCACAGTACCGGCACTTCTTGCCTTGCTCAATAAAAGAATGCTGCTTTCTTAAGTGAACCCCTTGATGAAGAGACAAACAAATTATTAAAATTCTGGATTATAACATGCCATTTAAATCAATAAATTAAAACAAACAAAAACAATTGACTTCACTTAAGCCCTTTTGATGCCAGGTCCTGCTCTCCACTTTTGACCACAGCTGGCTAGACTATTTCTGCAGTTTTTTCCCCTTAAATTTTTTTACTTGCTGCATTTATTTGGAGTTAGTAAAAGACCCCCTTAACCATGAAAGCACAGGACCTCTAGAATAAAAAATAGGTTCCACTGATTTTGTAGCTCCTATATATAGATAGAGACCCCTCTTGGCCTTTCCACTGCGTGCCAGAATGCAATTGCCCGCAGAGATTATGGATGACAAATATTCTCTTATTGCTCCTTAACAGGCACCTTTATCTGATTTCTTTTAACAGCCTCCCAATACTATTGGGACTATATGTATTTTATGTTAAAACATTTAGGCAGATGAACTCACACACTTTTGTTATACCTCAAGCCCCCACCCCCCGGTGTACCGCTGGTTACTATTCTACTTATACACCCCCGGGGCACCACCCCCACACAGATCCAGTTACCAGAGATAATACTAACCCTCTTACACGTTGCCCCCTCCTGCCCTCGTTTTCCTTTCCATAGTCTCTACCTTATCACCCGTCTCTTGTGCTACTTTCCTCCCTCTATCTTTCACTTTTCCTCACTATATTCTACCTTCCCTTTTTATTCTAGGCATCATAGGTCCCAATGTAGTTTTTTTTAATGGGGGAGGGGTTATGTACCAGAGTACGTTTTTAGACATTTTTTGTTGCCAATTACATTGTTTATTTGGGAATAGGTATAATTCGTCTTCGATAAATATTGCAGTTAGTATACTGTATTGATGAACTAGAGCACTATATACAATTTAGTGTTGTAGTGCTAAAACAGCAAATGGCAAAAGCCCCTTTTGTAAGACTCCCTTATAACCAGATTTATGGAGGCATTCGACTCCAATCTCCACAGACCCATGCCCACCCACCTTCTGGAAACCCACATTATAGTTGTCCCCACAAAGGACAAGGGCTCATCCCCATGTAGCAACAATCTACCCATATGGTTATTCAATGTAGACATAAAATGGTGAAAATCTTGGCTAATTGGCTTCTGCCACCCCTTCCCTCTTTAGACCCAGTTGGCTTGGTCCCTAGTCGCGAACATGATTAACCCCCACTGCATGACTACTTCTGGCATACCCAGTCTGTATTCCCATGGATGCTGAAAAGGTGTTCAATTATGTGGCCTACTTCTATGCTGCCTTACACCCTATTGGCCTCCAGGTCAGATTGATGTTCCCCACATCAAAACTCTGTATGCCAACCCAAAAGCAAAGGGTATGCATTAATGACCACCTATTAAACCCCTCTGAGATACATAATGGAACCGGGCAGGGGTGTCCCTTATTCTCCATAATCTTCATCATTACTCTGGAACCATTCTCATGCATAAGGGTGATCATACATGGCATACTAACGCCGAGGAATTTAAGATATCCACTTCACTGAATACCCGATATTTGCTCTCACCTAACCGCTCTCTATACCAAACCTACTGAAAGCATTCTATGAGTTCCATCGCATCTCCAACTGTATACTAGTCACTATCCAATTGAAGAACTGGGATAAATGCCACTTTGTGGTTCAGCAGGGTGGCCATTGTGAAAATGAATGCCTTACATCGACTTCTGTACCTGTTCCAAACCATTCCCATTGTCCTTCCCAGTCAGTTCATCACCTCAATCCATTTGCAGTTTTAAAACTTTCTTTAGAATAATAAAGCCCACAAGGTTAAGCCACAGAACTCTTACTTCCCTGAAGCATAAGGGGCGGCATCGACTCCCCAGGATTTGCTTAAGTACTATTGGGCTTGCCACTCGACCAGGAAAGTCCAGGATACCCTTAAGGACTGGGTCCTACTGGAACACGTTCTTGCCTAGCCCCCTACGCTCCAGCCCATGGAACGAGAAAATGCACCTTTCTACGGCCCTCTGCAACCAGTTGCAGCCGCCGCTCTGCTCCTCAGCCCTTCCCTGCTGCTGCCTTCAGCAGTCTGTGTCCTTTTCAATCCCCACTGCTCTCCCCGCCTGTGTCAGCAGGACACAGACTACTGCAGCCAGAACCAGCGGGGAGGAGAGACCGCTGTGACTCTGCAATCCCCCGCTGCCCCCCCTATTTGAGCAGCCGCTCGGGGTTTCCTCTTGCCCGGTCCGTTTTTCCTCTGCCCGGCGCTGTTCCGCCTCAGCCCCGCCCTGTGTCACTTTAGCCCCACCCCAGTTGCAACTAGAGGCTGGGAGCCATACCCAGCCTGCTATTGGATTTTTTAGAATGCAATACCAGGCTGGCTATTGCACCCGCCCACTGCCTGCTGTCAATCAGCAGATGAGAACCTGGAGAACTTTCTCCTGTGTGTCCCTCCTCTGCTGATTGACAGCAGGCGGGTACAATAGCGTACATCTTGTCTACTGGACTAATACAGCTTACCCATTTACATTTTGTAGATAGAATAATTAGATAGATACTGGGAAAAGTCATTTTCAGTTTCGGCCTGACAAATGTTGCTGCAGGAGGTGCGTTGCGGTGCCATTCCTTCAATGGATACCAAATGCATCTCCCGTCTGCAGTGTGATCGCCCGCACTGGAATGTGCGGTACTGCAATGCCCTGCGTTCCAGTGCAGTGCGATTGCAAACAATGTGCATACTATTTTATTCTGAAGTAAACTGTCTGTAAAGCTGCATTTGTGTATTTTATTTTAAATAAATGACAGTATTTTTTTAATCCTATTCGATTAATCGAAGTTAATAATCAACTAACTAAGATTATTAAAATAATCATTAGCTGCAGCCCTAACAAACTATCTTCCACTCAAGACCGCTTAACCTTCCATAAAATATCAGATATTCCTTATACATTCTCAAGGCGCCACCAAGAAAAGGACACTCATTCACATTTGGTGGACATGCCCTAAAATGTGCCCATTCTTGTCTCAAGTGAGCTGGCTCATCGAGCAGATCTTGGGTCATTCTCTACCCTTCCATCCGGCTCCATTGCACTTAACCCTTTCGCTGCCAAGGACGTACGGCGTACGGAGCTACAAAAGTGCTTCCAGCTGGCCAGCTCAGTATGCCATACGGACCTGGCATTTACAGTTCTACTATAAGCTGATGTTCTACTAGCAGTTCTACTATAAGCTGATTAAATTAATAGCTGTCATATATAAATAGCTGTGACCGCTAGTCTGCCGGAGTCTGCCATCCCAGGGAGGGATGAGACACTCCATAGATCCCCGCTGCTTGTAGGGTCTGTGGCAGCGGCGACCCCTGATATGTAAAACAAAATAAAATTTTAAAAGAATAAAAAGTGTAAAAAAAAACTAATAAAAAAAGCACAACCCCTCCCTCCCCCCACATAACACACACATATTGTGGCGCACACCATGCACATGCGCTGCAGTGCGTTAGAACACATCGCAGTGCATGATCTTTATTTATTTATTTTCTTTTAAAAAAAACATTAAATTAACTGTGGCAGCGCATGGCAAAGCTTTGTGACGCATTGCCATGCGTTGTGATACCTTGTGTTGCAATTAAATATACACCTGTATCATGTTATCACAACACAAACACCAAAACAATTTTTTTACATAAAGTCGATTTACAGTTTTGCATACCTTCATTTTTTTACCTTAAAATTGCAGAAAATTGCTTGGCAGCGAAAGGGTTAAACCACTCAAAAGATCCAATTTGTAGCCTACAAGCATTTATCTGCCCCTCCACCTGCTTAATGCAGCAAAATGACCATCACACCCCACTGTTTGCGATGGGTTTTGGCACATTAATTTTGTAGCAGAAATGGAAGAATTAATCCACATTAACAATATGACTCCGTACACCAACATGTGGTCTCCATGGGTGTTTAAAACCACTGATGCATGCTAGACTGTATGCCCTGGGACCAGCTAGGATCCCTTTAATGACCTTCCAGCCAGCTCTAACTTGCAGAGCTCTAAAATATCAGCTGTGGCTGCTCACTATGCCTGTGCCAGCAAGCACCACCTTGGCCAACGGGAGTACCTTACTGACTCAGATGAGTGCTGGTTGTCAGCTGCTGTTTACCTTAGGCGGGAAATTCCCCCCCACCCCTCGGCAGCTCCAGCCTCCCCTACCTTTTTGAACTCATGCTCGTTAGAGCCCATGGGCTTGATGTACTGCTTGGTTAGTGTTGTAAGGTAAGCCCGGTACACAAACTGTTACAATGCTTTTTTGTATGGTCTATCAGTTTGTAATAAAACTGTACGGCTACCCCTTCATTGTGCCACATATTCACCTCCCCCTTTGTTAACTTTCTGTTGAAAATGTTCAATAAAAACACTCTGAAACAAAACATTTTCGATTAAAAAAAATATCACTAAAATAACTGACACACAAAAGGCAACATAACTTCAAAAATCTTACTAAATCAAGTGTTAAAACTGTATTTGTAAATTTTAAAATTGTGTCTTTTTGCAAAACCGAAAATCCAATAAACTCAAAGTGCTTTAGTGAAATAAATATCACTTTTGAAATAAATATCAAGGACATAAGAGTCTACAAACTCCTTCTCTACAGCCACAGCATTTCATACATGGAACAGAAGTACTGAGTACACCATGCCTCCTGTTCATTCACAAATCCACTGACAGTAAACACACCAAATTTTATGTTGGCCTTCTCTTGATTTATAAATGAACACTGTAGTGATCAATACTGAAAACCCTGGTGTTCATTAAAGGCAGGCAAAAGATCAGTAAATATGAGACATCCACTACTCTTTTCGCTTGCCATCCTAAATGATCTGATCCTCTCTACAGGGTGTCAGTTCTTTCTCCCCTGCAAAGCCCGCCGTCTCTGCTGCTATAAGCACAGAATGGAAAAGTGTGCCAATGCCCAGCAGGGAAGATGTGTTGGACAGAGCAGAGGGGAAGGATGTCATATTGTGAATTAACAGCTATGATCAGCAGCTTGTCAGACGCCGATCATAGCCATTAATTTAATCAATACAGTTAGAGGAACCATTCTAATACAAGTTCATGGTCGCTGAAGCAGAGCAAGGAATGCCAAAGACATAAGGCTTAATGAGCTGGCCAGCATCTCTCTTCTGACCCAAGCTTTAAGTGCTTGGCAGTGAAAGGGTTAAAGGATACCTTAACTGCTAGAATTTGGAGGTTGTAATTGCTAACCCACCCTTCTGAAATTTCCAGCTGCCTGGATTTTTAACTGATAAAATGGCTTCAATAGTTTGTCACTGCAAGTAGGAAGAACAGAAGCTCTGATTTCACTTAGAAAAGTTTACCTGCTTGTTCCAGGTCTGCAAATTAAATAAAAACAAAAGCTTGCAGGCAACAGTCAGCAATGGAACCCTTATATGTCTACCGATACACTGTCCTTTAAAAAGGGATAGTAAACTGTACTGTGTGGGGTGGGAATTTGCCCCAATGTGCAAGTATGCACAGCATATTTGCACATTAGGAGCACACTTACCTTACAAGAGCCCTTCTCCAGCGCTGTCTGATCGATCTCCGGCCCCTCACCATCTTCACCACAGAGTTCTGGCCTTCAAGGCATTCTTTTCGGCCATTGAAATTGCAACTCCTGCACATGCACACAAGAGTTAAAGCAGCACTAAAGGCTGGGTGTTTTTTTTTACCTTAATGCATTCTCTGCATTAGGGTAAAAAACACCCACAACCTTTTTCTGTCCCTCATCCCCCACACTTACTTGTGAACACTGCTGCCGGTCCCCAAGCCATTTTCAGTTTGCTGAAATTCCTGGTTGCGGGGGAGGATACTGAGGGTAGAGGAGCCATAAGCTCCTTTTGCCGTCAGTCAAAGTGTGACTCTGGGAGCTGGGGCATGGCTTGCCGTAAGCGGTGTGTCTATGAAAAACACACAGCTATTTGCAGACACGGCCAGGAACGTGTACGCACAGGTGCCTCCATTGCAGCCGGCTAGCTGAGAGCGACGTGGTGACACACTAGAGAATGAGAATTGAACATTTATAAACAAAATGAATGTAGGATTTTTATAATTGTGGGCCTCCAATTTATAAAACACAAACCCTGAAGATTTCATATCACTTTAATATAGTGCCTGACAGCAGGCCCATTTATGGCATATGCGCCGTACAGAGCACATAGAATTTTTTTTTTTTTTAATTGCTGGAGGAAAGAGGAAAACATTTTTGGGCCAGAGAAAAATCCCTATACGCCAAGCAATTTTTAAGTTTGCAACTTTAGTATTTTCTTTTTTAGAAATTTTTGTTTATTGAGCAAAATAACAGTGACACAAAAACTAAACATAAGGGCCTTCACACAGGCAGCCAACTGTTCAGCACATAATACAAGAGTGTATAGTACAATAAGGGTAACAAAACCTCAAGTGAGCCAATATGTTTCAAGGCACAGTGGCACAGCAATTTGTAACGGTCCCGGCTAGTAGAATCAAACTAGCCACTGGTCAAAGAGCGTTATGCACCATAAACAAAGTGTATTCAGTTTTCGTGTGCTACATAAAGGCTGTGCTTGGGGTACGGTTCCTATAGCTAAACTAAAGCAGTTGTTGCCAAACAGAACACTCTCCGGTAAAATCGAAAGAATCGTATCAAACAAAGTCATGCTACTTGGCGTACACAGAGCTCCAAGCACGGGAGCAGATATCATTAAATAACTAACATTAATTCAGTAAAATAACTACAGAAAAATACAGAAGAAAGGTTGGAAATAGCAGCAAGGTTGGAGAAAGAAGTGTATGAGGATAGGGAAGGCACAGGAAGGGAAGGACACCTGCCCACCCCGATTCCCAACTTGAAAGCAATTCAAGGATCAGGCTCCATTATACAGGGCTATAAACCCACACAATTCTAGGGCACAGTACCCCCCCATGCAGAAAGTGGCATTAAGGGCCGCGATCAGAGGTCATGATCTGCAGGTAGGAGTCTTGATGGTGTCTCCCACCTCAGTTCAAAATCTAGTCAGGGAGGGGCAACTCCAGAAGATATGCAACATAGTGCCCACCGCTGAATCGCATTTCCAGCACACGGCTGGGATGGTTGGGCTCATCTTGTTTAAGACGCGCAGGATCCTATACCACCGGGACAAGATATTATATCCCTGCTCCTGAAATCTGTTGGCTATACATCATCGTGCCCTTCTGCCGAGGGGTAAATGTGATACCCAGGTCAGCTTCCCACCTCTGTAGGAACTGAGGGGTGAAGTCTGACGAGGGGGCAACGAGTAACTTGTAGATCAGCGATAGCGCACGTCAAACTGGCACCCCCTTCCCACAAATGTCTTCAAATGTCGTCAAAGGCCGGTCAACATGTAGCGAGGCAGGGATTGCCACTTGGAAGTGCCTGAGCTGATTAGTCCAGACATCCAGGGGGGGCTCCAGCAAGGTCTGCAAAGGGGGAACCCCCATCCAACGTCCGCCCGCTCTAAAATTTTGAACACAGAACTTGTTGAGGCCGATTAGACTACGAAAACGTCTGTTCCGTGCCTGCTGGAAAATCCGGGTCTCCTATCACCAGGGTGAGTGGGGAAGGGAAAGGGGAGATCGAGGAAGATCGGAACAAAGATCTCACAATCCTGAGTGGCTCCAATCGTAGGGTGTTGAGCAAATTGCAGGCATGGGCGTAAAGAGCCACGGGAGTCCCGACAGCGGTATCGGGGCGACATCTAGTTCCACACGCACCCACTGCTTATGGGTGGAGTGGCAGCACCAGTCAACGACTATTGAGATGCACTGCTCTATAATAAAGAGCCACGTCTGGGAGTCCAATCCCTCCCGATGATTTAGGCATGGTGAGGAGGCACCTGCCAATCCTGGGAGCCCCATTCGCCCAGACGTAAGTCAGGAACATTCGGCAAAGGCGAGAGAAGGAGGGAGGTAGACGAATGGGTAACGACTGCATTAGAAATAAGATCCTAGGGAGAATGGTCATTTTAAGTGCGTTACAGCGACCGAACCATGTCAACGTGAGAGCCTGCCAAGTTCGTAAGTCCTGTTTTGATCTGCAGCAAGAGTGGAGCAAAATTGGCATCGTACAATGACTCCAGATCGGGAGTGATATGGGTACCCAGGTACGACAGGGAGCGATCCACCCACTTGAAGGGAAATTGAGCCTGGATTAAGCTCTGTTTAATCTGAGGCAGAGTGATATTCAGTGCTGCCGACTTAGTCCAGTTGATAGTCCGGTTGGAGAGGGAACCGTAAACCCTGAACTCCTGCATGAGTTCTGGGAGAGAAGTCAGGGCTGGGAAATAAAAAACAAGAGGTCATCTGCATATGCAGTGACCTTATGGTCCATTGAGTGACTCTGGAATCGGAAGATTCGCCTATTCAATCTAACGTAGCTTAGGAAGGGTTCCAGCGCCAGAATATACATCAGTGGGGAGAGGGGACAGCCCTGCCACGTACCATTAGTAAGAGGGAAATAAGGAGACCCAGTCTCGTTAACCTTGATGGCCGCCGTAGGGTGAGAGTATAATGCGAACAGCCAGGATAACATATGGGGCCCGAGGTGACGAAGGGTGGACCGTAAAAACAGCCAGTCCACCCTGTCAAACGCCTTCCCGTGTCCGTTGAGAGAATCATCAACGGGGAAGAGGTGGAACGAGCCCCGTGAATGACATTTAGGACCCTAGTGGTACTATATCTGGCCTCCCGGGTCAAGACAAATCCCACACCAAACGTTGGATGCAAGGCAAGAGCCTAGTTGCCAGGATTTTCGCAAACAATCAACGTTTAGCAGGGCTATATGGCGGTAGCTCCCACATTGTGCTGGGTCTTGCCCCTCTTTAGGGATCACCGACATGCGCCCTCAGGGAATCCACCGGAAAGGGGCGGTTCAGGAGAATGGAGTTAAAGGCAGTCAAAAAGTTAGGGGACAGCTGATACAGGAACCTACGATAATACGGGATCGTGAATCTGTCTGGGCCTGGGCCTTTACCAGGTGTGGATTGACTGAAAACACAAGCCAGTTCCTCGGAGATATGGAAATCCAAAATCTGTCTCCTCCAAAAGAAAAGGGAAGAGAGGCCGGAGTTCCAGGAGGTACAAGTCTATCTCAGCCGCTCGGGCTGGTGCTTCCTGTATAAGAGGCTCTGGTTGCAAATTATACAATCTACGATAAAAGTCACAAAATTCCTCCGCCATATCTTTCAAAAGCGCAAGTCGAGAGCCCCGTCCGGAAGTCTGGTGGGAAATAAAGGTTTTACCTCTCGGACTGCATATAGCCCTGGCTAGGTACTTATCAGGTTTGTTGGCTTACTCATACAGGGTCCTCCTGTCCCACACAGCTCGCATCTTCACCCTCACAAATAGTAGAGCGTTAAGAGCCTCACGAACCTGAACTAGCTCCCTGTAGGACGCCACCGCAAGAGATATCTTATGTGTCGCCTCCGATCTGTGTCGCCTCCGATCTGCATAGGCGGCTCAACAGGGCTTCAATTTGGTCAGCGTGGTCAGAGAAGATAGGAGAACCAATAGTACTTTAAGTCCCCATGGCGGGTGAAGAAATAGCCGATCGAGTAGGATTGATGAACGGTCGAGTGGTAAGTGAAATTCCGCACCTCAGGGTATAGGGTACGCCACACGTCCATGAGATGAAGTTGCTGGAGAGCCAACTTAAGTTTTCAAAGGTAGGGAAATGAGAGGTGGGAAGCACCCCTGGGAGGTATCTACAGTGGGGCCTGGAGCCACATTAAAATCGCCACCCAAAATCAGAGTTCCTTCTGGAACTCTGCTAGGCGAGTAAAAAAGGATTGCAGGAACTGTAGCTGGTCCGTTTTGGGCAAGTACATATTGGCCAACGTCACCATAGGCACGCCAAAGCTTCCCTTGACTACCAGATACCGAACTATCTCATCTACAATTTGGTCAACCCATGTCCAAGCCACCGATTTGTTGATTAGGATGCTCAAGCCCTTAGACCTGGAGAGCGGGGACGCAGCGTGGTACACCACTGCATAGTCACGATTGACCAATTTTGGAACCGCGTCCCGAACAGTCCACGACACCACGCCCTCAATGGGGACAACAAAAATAAAATGATGGAATTTTGGAAGGTGTCCCTCCACCCATCAGAGCTGCAATGCCGAGAAGGCCCCCCTCTAGGACCACAAAAAATAAAAAGGGGAGGGGGATTCCTATAGGTCCGCCAGAGCACCAGGGGAGGCCCCCTCCCCCCCCACCCGCAGCTATAGTGACAATTCAACATAACAGGTATGAACATCGTATGGCAGCAACAAAGTCAGGGAATACTACAGAATGAACTGGGACAGCGCCTCGGCTTCCATCAAGAGGGGTCATCAGGCTTCGCTCCTTGAGTGAGAAGGGCCAGGGGCATTCCGCTGACTGGCACAGTTGCGGCGATCTTAAAGATCTGGATGCTCCAGGCGGAAGTGGGGCAGAGGGCGGCCGGTCATCTGAGATTCCAGCCAGTTCGGGATTGGTATCGTCTCTGCCCCCAGGAAAAGGAACATCTCAGGCAGCTGCTGAGGGCGACGCAGATCAAATGTTGAGTCCCCCCTCCGCACAATAAAGATGGAACCTGTATGAGGCATCAGAGTAGTGGATGACCTCCAATAAGGGCCGCAGGGATCGCCGCATGCAGGTGTGTCTGGAAAGGTCAGGCATAAAATTTGAATGTGGGCACCATCATAGTCCATAGGCTTCTAGTACCAGGCCTGGCGCAAAATCTCCTCCTTGATTGAGTAAAAGTGTACCTGACATAACACATCACGGGGTGGGGAGTTAGCCAAGGCAGTAGAACGGATACCCAGAACACGATGTACACGATCCAATTCCATATCTGTTGCAGGTGGTTTATCCAGGTAGTGACTGAGAATCGCCAGGACTGTGGAGCATAGGTCCCGGCCCGCTGCAGCTTCAGGCATGCCCCGCAGATGCAGATTGCTGCGTCTGTTTCGGTTCTCGCCATCATCCAGTCGGAGGAACGCTGTAGTGATGTGTGCCCATATCTGAGTGGGCCGACACCCATTGTGGATTCCTCCACTGTCGATACTTGACCATCCCGGGACGTCACTCGCTGCCCTGAACCTCCTGTCTGAGGGCCGCCACAATCCTCGCGGCCATGTCCTCTAGACATTTCTACTGTACAGAATACTGTATATTCCCAAATATTGAAATGTATGTACAATTCAAGACAAAATCTAGTTACAAGTGGTGGAATAAGTGCAATTTGGTTCCCGGGCTGTTTGTTTTTTACTTAAAACCAAATCGGACCCTCTATATTTTTCACACAAAGCAGCAGGCCTGCTTCTTAGGTGGTACAACACAACCTCCAAAACATGGTTCTACTCAACTGCACTCACTACCAGAGCAACGCTGTTAATTGGATTAGTGTCCAGGGGCTGCTGGACATGGACAAAAGTGAGACAAGGGTTCTGCATGAGTGGTGCCATGGTCCCACTCTTCTATATGCTGGCAGCATTCAGTATTTTGCCAGAAGCATAGACTCCTCACCCTCCATTTACTATTATCCGCACAGGTGATTTTTCTACTAGGACCATAAGTAAATTTACAAAAAGGATGGGAGTCTTAATGTAATCAATGGACATTGCTTTCTAGTGGAATAACTACATTAAAGAAGAACTCCAGGAGATATTTTTAACCTGCAAGTGCTCCTTTTTATCTTAAGGTCAATTACCCGAAGCTCCAAGACAATTTTTAGACCAGTCCTTCTAGTGCCATCCCCTCCTTTGCAGCAGTCTAAGGTCCTGTAAATCACCATTTCTATACACTGTGCATAGACATGAGGATGATGAGGAAGATTTCAGTGTGCTGTACAGGAAAACAGAGGCTGGAGGGAGCGCTGTGACGGCTTGCCGGCTAGGAGCTTCAGGTGAGTATAACTTATCTTTGTCACTAGACACAAACTAGCACTTAACCCTTGCAGTGTGGGAGTAACCCCACTGCAAGGGTTAATAATTTTTCTTCAAGATCTTTAATTCATAGCCAATTTAAATTGCGTCTTTTATAGATTTTAAACTCTAGGTTCGGCTTTAAAAAAAGGCTACTAAAAAAATATGTACACTAATTGTTGGCATGTAAGCACCCATCTATAAAAAATATTTCAAAAAACAAATTTGCAGAAGCAGTTCAAGTCATGTAAAAGAAACACAAAATATTTAAGAAAACAAAAATGTCACTAAGCATTACTTACCCAAATCACTTTTTCTTGCAATAACTGTATCACAATGAGGACAGTGAAATTTGGCTACATTCTCTGTATGTTTCTGCAATATGTGCATTTTCATGGTCCCACTTTGAGTAAAACGAGCATGACAAATGTAGCACTCATATGGCTTCTCACCTGCACAAAAACAGAAAAAAAAAAAAAGAGTTGCAACCTTTACCACTTGTATCGCTTTACAGATCTTAGGCAAAACATTTGGAGCTGCTGCTGGAACCCAATTCTATTTTAAGTTTGTAAATATCTTTATTTTTGCTTGATTCTAGGGTCATCCAACTAGCTGCCAAGCTAGAATTACAAACCCTTTTAGATACTGGCATAATTACAGAGCCAAAAGTTATATTCCAAAACAAAAAAGATACAGCAAATTTATATAG
Organism: Nanorana parkeri; assembly: GCF_000935625.1. Classification (NCBI taxonomy): domain Eukaryota; kingdom Metazoa; phylum Chordata; class Amphibia; order Anura; family Dicroglossidae; genus Nanorana; species Nanorana parkeri. The sequence goes on along the minus strand of NW_017308831.1, from coordinate 21,588 downwards.
CAAGGGTCAGCAAACATTTACACATCGTGTTGATTTACAAGCATTTGACTAACTGACATGCCAGTGAGTAGCATGCTGTAGACCTCAGATCTACCCCAATTCCTGCACCTTTAGACCTCAGATTAGTCCCAATACCTGCACATTCAGAAACAAAAGACAAGAGGGGCAGGAAGGGCTTTGAAATTGACAGCCTGGTAAGCTTATGGCAGTATTGCGGTATTTGTAGGGAGCAGGGGCCCAATGAAAGATCTTGTCTGTGAACATGCTGTTATGGAAATTCGCTTGGTTCAACGCACAAATCCATGCCGCACTAAACTGCGCCAATTGCGCTTTTGTGCAAGGACTGGAAGTACCTCTTTAAAGTCATGTAGAGTCAGGACACAGGAGACAGGTGTTGCTTGCGAGTTCCATGCTTAGAGAGCCAGCACAGGTATTTGTTTATTGTTTTATATCTGCCCAACCGGAAGTGATGTCTCACACAGCAAACCAGGAAGTGATGTCAACAACCAGCAAACCAGAAAGTGATGTTAACAACCAACATCACTTCAATACATAGCCAGTCAACAAAGCACATGTAGTAGAATAATCTATTACCACCGGAGTGAACTTTATCCAGCATTGCTCAGCGACAGGGGTGTGGAATTCGTATCGCCCGACGCCCAGGACATGTAGTTCCGGGCGCCGGGCAAGTGCTTTTTACACTGTTTTAGCCCTGCTATGGACAAGTAGCAGGGCTGGTTTATTTTTTCTGAAATGAGCGCCGAGAGCAGTGCTGCGAGCGGGGGCGCCGAGAACGGGGGCGGGGACGGAGCGTGGAGCGCTGAGAGCGGGGGGCGTGGAGTATAAAAATTTAACAAAATAAAAATGTTAATAAAAAGGCGATAAAGTAAAAATAATAAGACAAAATAAAATGTTTCCAAAGTAAATAAAAATTGAATAAATTAAACCCAGCCCCGCTTGCACTCGAACATGAAGTGTTTTCAACTGCGATCGTGTGCAACCGCACGGGCACGGCTGTATTGCAGCAGGAAAACGCTCAATCTGCTCAAAATAATGGCACTGACAGCACAATCGGCAGTGGTGTGCGATCCGTGACTGCCCGGTCATCGTGCACTCTAAGGGAGAAAGAGGATACCCTTGTGTTCTGTTTTAGTAATAGAGAATGTACTTGATAGAATCCCATTAACTCATAGCTAGGGGGCAAGAATATAAGGCTCCATATTTTATTACAATATTGTATTGTATGGAGGTCCAGTCCAGATGACGTGAAGCGCTCCTTGGCGGGAATCAGGATCCAACCCAGACGACAGAGAGCCGGGAGAGCTGCAGCCTGCAGGTACTGTGCTGTCACAGTCAGTATATACTGTAGAAGTCATGGAGAAGAGGGGGAGTGATATACTGAAAGTAGTATCTGTGACACCTGTGTACCGCCCGCCTCCACACTAGTATGTAATCTAATATTTTTATCTCTATCATTTAAATTATAGTAAACATTATGTGGGGGGGATGCACATTGGGGACAGTATGGACTCCATACTGTCCCTAGTGAGCATCCCCCTAACATACTTTTTTTTAAACTGTAATTTAAATAGAATTTAATAAATTAAAAAATAGTTTTATCTCTAATTGATGATTTTCCCGATTCTCTCTCCCTCCCCCCCACTGATATCTCCCTTGCGCAATGAGGAGAGAAAGCAGGGGAGGAATCCACAGAAGCAGGCACCAGATGGAAAAACTTTTTCGTAAGTAAATGCTCTGTACTATTTAATGTCTGTTTTTGGCTTTTATTATTTAAATACTTAGGCTATTTCATAAAGGGAAAGTTTTGTTTTATTGTAATTATGTATCATGCTTTTTAATAAGTAAAAGTACAGGCTTTGTTATTATACCGATTGATATACTGTATATGCCGCTGTATTATACTGTGTGATGTACTGTATAGACCACGGTATTATACTGTGTGAACCAGCCAGGCCCTCGACTTGGAGCATTTTTAAAATTTTGGCCCACTGTGTATATTTGAGTTTGACACCCCTGGTCTACATGGACTAAACATGTGTTTTCATGGATGGATCGACGTAACATTATGAAACAAACAGTGATACCAAGACTGCTCTATGTAATGCAGGCCTGTTCATATTCCATCTTTTTTTTCAAAGACTCCAGTGCCATTTTGCCAAGTTTGTATGGGCACAAAAAACGGTCAGATTAAGCTATGCAATTTTGAGAAGATCTAAACAAGAGGGAGGTATGGCCTTACGTGACACGTGTATATACTACTTTGCAGTCCATTTGACCCGTATTTTGGATTGGTGCCGTCATAGCACCTGTGAGCTCTGGATTAAAATGGAACAATTGTAGTCTATCTGGTCTCCCATGGTGCTGTGTTTCTGCCTTAATCCCGAAGATTTAAAATCATCCAACTATTATGCCTACTTTGGCAGTAGCTAAAGTTGTTTTCTTACAAAGACCGTTGTCACCAGATCCGCCCCCTTTAATTCCTATCTTAGGGAATCTTGCTTTTTTTACCGGGACTCTGGGATGGGGTATTTAAGTTATTGTGAAAACTCAGCAAGTTTAGAGACCTTCCATTTTTTGGAAGACTTGGAATGGCCTTCAGAGACCATTTTACAAACCCATTCTAGCTACGCCAGTTTAAATTATTGGCGAGAGAGACAACTATCCCATTTTTAAAATTCATTACCAGAAGCCAGACGATTTGATAGACCACTGACTACATTTCAACACGAATGTGTCCAGATGGGTTCAATGCGACATGACATCTCATTGTGTTATAGGTTTTTGGTTGGGGAAAGAACTACATCTCCCATGGGTTTTTGACAGAGTGGGAGGAAGATTTACAAATAAGTTATCCTCGGAAGCACGTATAAAATTATCTATCTTACCAATCCTCAATATGTAATACATACCAAGAACTGGGTTACAAAATTGTTCTTTCGAGGTGGTATAGGACCCCGCAGATGCTACATGCTATGTTTCCACAGTCTAACTGTTGTTGGCGATGTGGGAAGCAGACATGTTGCATGTATTTTGGTCTTGCTCAGTATTGCAAAGTTTTGGGACCAGGTTCATGTTTTTTCTACTCCAACACAATTTTATTTCAATTAAAGCTTATAAACGCTCAGTTGTGATAAGACTCCATTTTGACCTTGCAGACCTAGATGCAGGCTTTAAGGGCTTTTAGATCCAACATCAGACGAATCTTCACTTTTTTGGGCATCAAGAAAAAACTTGAATATCCTTTGAATTTTTCTCCTGGTGGGACTGGGACAATGACTCCCATTTGAAACAGATTCCTTACAGCTAACCATAAATCAAGTGAATAAGTGAATTAAAGATATGAACGCAAGAAGAGAGATGGAGGAGGAGGAAAGAATGAAACCATTTTGTATACTGACTAGGGATGCACCGATACCGAGTATTTGGGAGTACTAATACTCGCCCAAATGTTCAGATTCCTTCCACGATACCGGAACTTCCAGTCAGAGGAATATTTCCTCTGACCGGCAGTGCCGTAGGGGAACATGGAGCTAGCTTCCCGGGCAATCAGGAAGCCTGACGGCAATTAATGACCCGCCTTCCTGATTGGCAGGAAAGCTGACTCCTTGCCGATTGGCTGGCAGCATGTGAGCACATCACTTGCCACACAGCTTCCTGATTGGCCAGGAAGCCGGCTCGATGCTGTAGTGATTTAGTCTACGGCGATCTATAGCATTCCAGCTCAAATCACTAGTCATCAGCTGGTAGGTTTTGTTTTTTTTCCCCAATGTGTCCAGTGTATACTAGTATAATGCATGTACTACTGATTATCAGCATGGTTGAAATGGGAATGGAGTGTGACGAGCAGAATGATCCGCATCATTCTGCAATCTGGGCTTTCTGGGCTTTAGTACTGCTGGCAATTCCCAAATCTCAACCACAAGAGGTTTCCAAAATAGGACAGTGAATGAGACACATTTTCCTAGAAAATTGTGTGTATCTTCCTGCACTCCTTACCGGATCTCCCAGGAGATGATGTCTGTAATAGGATGCTTGTAGCGACCACGGAGGCACCATGTAGTCAAGTAGTAATTCCAAAAGATGTCACCAGCACTCCAAAAGCAGATTCAATATAATTTTAATGACAACGGTCATTCAAAATCACAAGTGCTTTCGGGGCCACGTTGGGTGGCACTTGTGATTTTGAATGACCGTTGTCATTAAAATTATATTGAATCTACTTTTGGAGTGCCGGTGACATCTTTTGGAATCCTAGAAATCTCCAGCATTCCATCCTATTTATTTACAGTTCTAGTTAGAGAGATGTGCCCCCTGGCACACATCAGCCTCTTGAAGCCCTCGGCACATCTCCCCCTCCTGAGACGCACTGCCCAAGACATCAGGCTGGCACCCCGGAGGAGAGTGGCACCACTGAGTATGTACAGGTATGGTACAGCAAAACTGCACGTGAACGTCACAGCTACTTCTGAAATATTGTCTGCTGTTTATGTCCTGTGCGTTTTTCTACATTGCTGTATAAAGTATTGCTGAGATTTGTAGTCCTCTACAGCTTGGAATCAGTGGCAGACCTACCAGGGTCGCATAAGGCATCGGTAATTGGTATCAGCGAGTACTTGAGGAAAAGTATTGGTACTCTTACTTGGTCTGGAAAAAAATGGTATTGGTGCATCCCTAATCCTGACTAAACTAGTTTGGAAACCCAGCTGTCTGAAATTTGAGACAACCACATGTCAGCAAAACAGGGGTTATGTGAACCCCAAAATAAGCACGCCCCCCCCCCGACTTAAGCTGGACAGGTGGGGGCGGGTCCTCATGCGGAAGAAATATCAGCGGGCTTGGACGACTTAAATTGCAAAGACCTCCTCTGATCACTGGAGAAGCTGAACTTACCAGAATTTTACGAGGATTCTTTAGGGACGAAAAATGTTTCGTTATTACTTACCAATAACAGGATTTCTACGAATCTTCCAGGACAGCAACCTGAGAGATGATTGGCTCCTCCAACAGGAAATACAATTAAAAAAGAAGTCCCACCCCTCCTTACCTCAATTGTGATAAAAGTAAACTACCACACCAGTGCTTGAGGGTAAACCACACACCTATCCAATATTAGATACATAACTACCAATAAGGTTGGGAAGTAGGCTTGCTGTCCTGGAAGATTCGTAGAAATCCTGTTATCGGTAAGTAATAACGAAACATTTCTCCAATCATCTTCCAGGCCAGCAACCTGAGAGGATAAGCAAGCACACCCCAAGCAAGCCTACCTTTTCAGGGCGGAACCACTGCTTGTACCACCTTGCGGCCAAACGTGAGGTCCCACGAGGGTATCGTGACTAGACAGCTGCCTTACAAATCTGGTCCACCGATGCCCCAGCTTTCTCTGCCCAAGAACTTGCTAGAGACCTTGTGGAATGCGCCTTAACTGACGGAGGCACCTCCTGGCCTTCCGAATGGTATCCGTATGTAATCACTTCCCTAATCCATCTGGCTAGGGAGGCCATAGAAGCTTGCAAACCCCTTCTAGGCCCTGCATACAACACAAACAGATGACTGGATCTCCTGAAAGATCTAGACTTCCAGATATCTAACCAGACATCTTCTAACATCTAGGGTATGAAACTCCTTTTCTTTTGGATTTTGAGGGGAATCACAAAAAGAAGGCAAATCCATCTCCTGTGATCTATGGTACCGGGTAGACACCTTAGGCAAGTACAAAGGATCTGGCTTCAAAATAACCCGATCCGGCAAAATCAGTAAATTGGGTTCCTTAATGGAAATAGCCTGAAGGTCACCAACCCTCCTGGCTGACTTAATCGCTAACAGAAACACCATCTTCAGAAAAAGCCACTTGATAGAGGCCTCAGTGAGCGGTTCAAATGGGGACTTGGTGAGACTCCCCAACACTAAGGACAAATCCCATGGGGGAAACGTTTTATCTCGTAATGGCCGAGACCGTTCCGCTGCCACTAGAAAGGGCTTTACCAATGGGTTCTCCAATAACTTAATATCTAGAAATACAGAGGAGGGCCGACAGCTGAACCTTTAGGGTACTAATTGCCAACTGCCTATCCAGACCTTCCTGCAAGAAATCCAGCACTGCAGGAACCGAGGGTAAAGCGATAGCCCAGCGCCAGGCGTAAAAACCCGCCAAACCTTTCCATAAATTTTACGAGTCACCAACTTTCTGCTGGACAAGAGGGCCTCTACCACACTGTCCTAACAGCCCTTCAATTGCAACAGCCGCCTTTCAAGAGCCAGGCCGTCAATTGAAAGAACTCCGGGTTCGGATGCACCACCGGCCGTGACCGAAGCAGAAGTTCCGAAAACCAGGGTCTCCTGGGCCACCATGGAGCTACTAGAACCAGAGTACAAGCTGACCTGGCAAGCTTCTGAAGAACCCGAGGCAGTATGGCCAGAGGAGGGAACGCATTACCCAGACGAAACCCCAGTTCTGGGCCAGAGCGTCCACCCCTGTGGCATCCACTTCCCTGTAAAGGGAGACAAATGTTGACACCTTTTTGTTGCGGCTGCTCGCGAACAGGTCTACTTCCGGCAGTCCCCATAAACTGACCAACTGGGCGAACACCTCCTGGTGGAGTTCCCACTCGCCCTGGTGTATGGGCCTGCGGCTCAGAAAGTGCCGTCTGGTTGCAAACTCCCCTTATGTGAACTGCCGAAAGAGAACAATCCCAAGACTCCGCCCACAGAAAAATGTCCTCTGCTACCTGCATCAAAGCTGGGGATCTGGTTCCCCCTTGACGATTGATGTAAGCCACTGTTGTAGAGTTGTTGGAAAACACCTGAACCTCCTTTCGAACCAGGCTTCCCTGGAAAGCCTGCAAGGCCTCTTTTACCGCCGACAGCTCCCGGAAATGGAAGAGGCCTCCACCAGGGCCACTCCCCCTGTGCCTGTAGACCCTGCATGTGGGCCCCCCAGCCCCAGGAACCGGCATCCGTAGTAACATTCATGGGATCTGCCTGACCCCATAACCTGCCTTCTAGCAGCCTTTCCCTTGACATCAACCAGGCTAGGGACTCCCGAATCTCGATTGGCAAATTAACCCTTTGTGCCAAGGACTCCTTACTCCTGTCCCACTGGGGACAGAAGGAACAACTGTAGCCCCCTGGAATGGAATTGTGCCCAGTCCAGTGCTGGGATAGAGGAAGTCATGACCCCCAGAAGTCTCATTATCTCCCTGAGGGTCACTGAACTGCTGGACCGGGTGGCCTGAACCAAGTCCAGAAGTTTGCAGACCTTTTCCTCTGTGAGAAACCACTTCCCTGCTACAGAGTCTACCCAGTATTTGAGAAAAAACAGCGATTGAACCGGGGTAAGAAATTACTTTTCCTGATTTACGACCCATCCCAAAGAAATCAGCAATTCCTGTACCTTCTTTAGACTGTCCAAAACTGCCCCCTCTGAAGGACCATATACAAGAATGTCAACCAGATAGGGGATTAGACAAACGCCCTGGAGGCGCAAAAAGGAAACAGGCTCTGCTAAGATCTTTGTGAAGATCCTGGGAGCAGATGACAGGCCGAAGGGAAGTGCCCGAAACTGCCAGTGCATGATCCCCTGCCCCGTCTGTACGGTAAAGCGAAGGAACCACTAATAGTCCTGACAAATAGGAAAGTGTAGGTACGCGTCCTTCATGTCTAGTGTGACCATAAACACCGACCTCGGGAGAATCCTTCGCACCGGATACTCTCCATCTTGAAATGCTTGAGAATCAGGAACTGATTCAACCTGGACAAATTTAGGATCAACCTGAACCTGCCGGACGGCTTGGGTACCAAGAACACTTTGGAATAAAATCCCTGAAACTGCTGTTCCCCTGGAATCATATTCTGGGAGGCTAAGTCCAGCAACACCTGCGCCTTTAACTGTTCACTGGGTAAGATAGTCAAATAAAAAAAGGTCTGGGGAGGCTGTGCCAGAAATTCCAAGCGATAACCTCCACGTAGGAGGGCTGTGGCCAACTGACTGGATGAAATTTCTTCCCACCGCGGGACAAAAAGCGAAAGCCTTCCCCCCACCTTTGTGACGGCGTCATTTGGACTCCTTGTTAGCTGTCTCCGGAGCTGAGAAATGTAACCCCCCTCTGGGTTTGTTCTTGTTAAAAGGCCAGCCCCGCTTATGAAACTGTGGCTTATTAATCGGCTCGTGCTGCTCTTGGGAGGTGCGAAAAAACGCTTATTACGCACTCTCCTCTTCTCCTCAGGGAATTTCTTCCCCTTCCCAGAAGACCTGGTCAATACCTAATCAAGACCGGAACAATAAACTCCCTTCAAACGAGAGAGAACAAAGTCTAGACTTACAGGTGAAACTCGATAAGAATATCGTGCAAAAGTTCATTTATTTCACTAATGCAACTTAAAGGGGAAACTAATATATAAGATATACCGATTACATGCAAAGCAAGATAGTTCAAGCCGTGATTTGTCATAATTGTGATGATTATGGCTTACAGCTCATGAAAACCCCAAATCCACAATCTCAGAAAATTAGAATATTACATGCAAATCAATAAAACAAGGATTGTACATAGAACAATATCGGACCTCTGAAAAGTATAAGCATGCATATGTACTCAGTACTTGGTTTGGGCCCCTTTTGCAGCAATTACTGCCTCAATGTGGCGTGGCATGGAAGCTATCAGCCTGTGGCACTGCTGAGGTGTTAATAGCGGCCAGGATGCTTCAATAGCGGCCTTCAGCTCTTCTGCAGTGTTCGGTCTCATGTCTCATCTTTCTCTTGGCAATGCCCCATAGATTCTCTATGGGGTTCAGGTCAGGAGAGTTTGCTGGCCAATCAAGCACAGTAACACCATGGTCATTGAACCAGGTTTTGGTGCTTTTGGCAGTGTGGGCAGGTGCCAAGTCCTGCTGGAAAATGAAGTCAGCATCCCCATAGAGCTCGTCTGCGGAAGGACTCCAAAATGTCCTGGTAGACAACTGCGTTAACCCTGGACTTAATGAAGCACAGTGGACCAACACCAGCAGATGACATGGCTTCCCAAATCAACACAGACTGTGGAAACTTCACACTGGACTTCAAGCATCTTGCAGTGTGTGCCTCTCCATTCTTCCTCCATACTCTGGGTCCTTGGTTTCCAAATGAGATGCAAAATTTGCTCTCATCAGAAAAGAGGACTTTGGACCACTGAGCAACAGGCCAGGTCTGTTTTTCTTTAGCCCAGGTAAGACGCTTCTGACGTTGTTTGTTGTTCAGGAGTGGCATGACAAGAGGAATATGACATTTGAAGCCCCCAATGTTGTCCCTAACACTTTTGAATTGACTTTCCTGACAATCCTCTCCAGGCTGCGGTCATCCCGGTTGTGCACCTTTTTCTTCCACACTTTTCCCTTCCACATAACTTTCTATTAATGTGCTTCGATACAGCACTTTGGGAACATCCAACTTCTCTTGCAATTACCTTTTTGAGGCTTTCCCCTCCTTATGGAGGGTGTCAATTATGGTTTTCTGCACAACTGTCAGGTCAGCAGTCTTTCCCATGATTGTGATTCCTACTGAACCAGACTGAGAGACCATTTAAAGGCTCAGGAACCCTTTGCAGGTCTTATGGCTTAATTAGCTGATTAGAGTGGGACACTTTGAGCCTAGAATATTGCAACTTTTCACAATATTCTAATTTTCTGAGATTGTGGATTTGGGGTTTTCATGAGCTGTAAGCCATAATCCTCAATTATGACAAATCAC
>NW_017308831.1:0-8940 GCF_000935625.1 Nanorana parkeri | reverse complement strand
TCTCCAGGCTGCGGTCATCCCTGCTGCTTGTGCACCTTTTTCTTCCACACTTTTCCCTTCCACATAACTTTCTATTAATGTGCTTTGATACAGCACTTTGGGAACATCCAACTTCTCTTGCAATTACCTTTTTGAGGCTTTTCCCTCCTTATGGAGGGTGTCAATTATGGTTTTCTGCACAACTGTCAGGTCAGCAGTCTTTCCCATGATTGTGATTCCTACTGAACCAGACTGAGAGACCATTTAAAGGCTCAGGAACCCTTTGCAGGTCTTATGGCTTAATTAGCTGATTAGAGTGGGACACTTTGAGCCTAGAATATTGCAACTTTTCACAATATTCTAATTTTCTGAGATTGTGGATTTGGGGTTTTCATGAGCTGTAAGCCATAATCCTCAATTATGACAAATCACGGCTTGAACTATCTTGCTTTGCATGCAATGAGTCTCTCATATATTAGTTTCACCTTTAAGTTGCATTAGTGAAATAAATGAACCTTTGCACGATATTCTAATTATTCGAGTTTCACCTGTAGAAGTAATGTCTCCCTCCCACGATTTCAACCAAATAGCCCGCCTGGCAGAATTAATCAGAGCCCCTGACCTAGCTGCAGCTCTGACTCCCTCCACCGAAGCATCTGCTAAATAAGCCACTGCCTTTCCAAAGACTGATAGGGATTCCAGGACCTGTTCGGCCGGAGCCCCCTGGGAAACATGCAGAGCAACATTCTCCAGCCATAAGGCAATGTCACGTGCCACACACGTGGCCATGGCGGAAGACATGGAAGCTGCGTTACCATCCCACGCTCTGCGCAGCAGAGCCTCCGTCTTCCTGTCCATCTGATCTTTAATATTCCCTGCGTCCTCGAATTACAAAAAAAAAATCAGACTTTTTGGACACTTGGGCCAAGGCTGCATCCAGTCTAGGACACTTGAAATATTTTTCTTCTTCTTCTTCCTTGGCAAAGGGAAACCACCTTTTCCAATACCTAAACCCCCAAAACTTTCATTCTGGGTCTTTCTACTCACATCCCACTAATTCTTTAAGTGACTGGTGAACTGGAAATCTACCCTGCGACTCGACTAATCCTCTATAAAGCCGGTCCTGGACCGATATAGCCTTGGGTGGATCAGGAATCTGCTCCATAGCATATATGGCTTGCAATAAGAACTCCATATCCTCCAGTGGAAACAGATGCCTGTGAGGGTGGGATTCTTCCCCCTCCCCCCGGGTCTCACCCTCCCCCAAGGAAACATCCGAGTCGGAGGTTGAAGCTGAATCCCCCTTTGCCATCTCTTGAGTAAGCCCAGCAAATGAGCCTGCCCCTGGCTGTAACCCTGATGGCCCGGGCCTCTCTGGGACCCCCAGGGGAACTGAAGAAACAGGCCCCATCCCAGTAACTACTTGTTTAAATTACTGCATGGTAGATAACATCCCTTGCTTCATGGAGTAAAAAAAAAACCTTAATTAAGGTAGAAGACTCCGCAACAAATTTGTGCATGCAAGGGTCACAGAATGGGTTAGAGGAACTAGGAGGGGAGTTTAACGTTACAATTTTATGATTCCCACAGCGCTTCCTACTTTGACTTCTCGGACGGAGAAGGCTCATGGTCAATACAAAAACAAAACAAGATGTCATTAACTCAGGCCCAACAACACCCCTTAGACCTCCACCCAGTCCCCACCTCAGTTAAGGCCACCGCTACTCACCCCCTTTGCCTTGGCGACTGAAACCGGCCTGCCTTCCTCCTCCATACGGGCGGCAGCGGCTTCCTCCCCCTTCAAGTTTATCCGAGATGGCTGCTGTGCAGAGCCCGGCGTTCGCGCATGCGGTTGCAGAGACACGCGCAGCGGAAGTGACGACACCGCTGGAACTCAAGCCACGCCCCTTCCGCGTCTCACACGCGGACGCCGGACCCAGCCACCTCACCAAGTCGTTGGGACAGGGCATCGCCAGGGAGCTCCGGGACCCAGTCCCCCAACATGGACCAAGAGGACCCTGGAGAAGACAAAGGGACCCCTCTGCACCTACAGTAAGATGGCCAGTAGTGCTGAAGACCTGCATGCAAAGCTGCCCAGAGGTGAGACCCGTGACCCGTGTCATGCCAACCGGTCAGGAAAAACAAGAAAAGTGACAAAGGTTCCTGGACGTTAGGAAACACAAAAAAACTGAGGTAAGGAGGGGTGGGAGGGTATTTAACCACTTTTTTTTAACCTGTTGGAGGAGCCAATCATCTGTCAGGTTGTTGGCCTGGAAGATGATTGGAGAAATACATATGTAGGCCAAAAAGGAAGGGCCTTGTTTATGCCTAGGATCCTTACCTTTCTTATTAAGCTGTGGTAAAAACTGTACTCTTACATCCTGTAATACTTTTGATTATATCATCCAGCGTTGCCACAGACGATTACCCTTAAAAGGTAAATCTGTATGGCCTTTCTTAGAAGTCTGGTCAGCAGTCCAGCATTTAAAGAACTATGGGGTTAAGGCTTTTCCCCATAGTTCTCCTTAGGGTAACGGGAGGACACAAACTAGCCTCCTCCCGTCACCCTAAGCTCAGTATACCGCGAGCTACAGCTCGTGGTATACTGAGACGCCACAGTATACCGCGAGCTAATGCTCGCGGTATACCGAGACGCCTCAGATGAAGTGGATCCCGACAATTGTGTCTGGATCTGCCCAGCTGCGTGAGTGACAGCTGGTTCTGCCTATCAAGAGGCAGAGCCAGCTGTACCCTCCCCCTACCCATCCGCCAGTCAGCGCTGGCGGATCGGAGCGGGAGGAATCCAGCCCCTCCCCTGTAACGGCAGAGAGCTGTGACAGGATCGAGAGGTGAAGGAGCGCCGGTATGTGTTCGCTCACTTCTCGATCTACTGAGCCGACCTGTGACAGTCTCATTGTCACAGGTCGGCTAGAACTATGGAGGCGAGTGAAAAACACTCACCTCATAGTTCTCCTTTAAGCCACAATATTTAGGGTACAGAATGACAGCCGAAAGAGATTCTGGAAACAAGAGGTTCAGTATCTATCAAAGCCTTATACACATATTGAAATAGTTTTGAAGGCCACCTGCACTCCTTGCAGTCCCGCAACTACACAGTATTGGTGGTGATCAAAGCGAGTGCACGGATGGCGCCGTGCAAAAACTCAAAGTAATCACAGTGGTTCACCGGCACACAAAGAAAAGTTCCGATAAAGATTTTGTTTATATGTATATTTGTGAAATGTCACGTCATGTCATCAGTGTGATGACATGGTCATCTGTTTATGGGTTATATGTGTGTTATTGTTAGGGTATGTTTAAACTATGTTATACTGTGTAATCTGTTTATCAAAAGAATGTCAGCACCACTGCCCTGTTATCTCTCTTTGTACTCCATGGAGCTCAGGACTGACATTCTCCTGTGTCTGGCCAGACTCCTGCTATGGCTGTCTGGAGCTCTTTAGCAGCTGGACCCCCGCGGGTTTGTACAGCAGGGGCTGACTGGCAACTTTTAGCCCAGGGGGCAAGTACAACTCAGAGGCCCATGGTGCAGCAACTTGGCCCCCCTCCGGCCCCGCCTCCGTCTGCCACTTTCGCCATCCATGTAATGTTAGTGTGAATGGTCAGGTGATGCGAGTACTCCTAGTAAGTCCATGAAAGGGACTGGCTAGGGGATGATGCTCTCCTCCCACTGGGCTCCCTACATGGTTCTGGCCTTACTCCGCTCCATGCCCGGTACTTAGGCACTCCCACCCACTGTAGACCGCCGCTGGCTGTCCATGCTTCTGGGCTGTGAGGTGTGGGAGGATAGTGGGAGGGGCCGGACAGGGTCAAAGTCAGTGTTCTATAATTTTTCTCGATCCTGTACATTTTCTCGACTGTCACTTCCAGTGGGGCCGAGTCATCTGAATCAGCTGTTTTCGTGACCCCCTTTCTTCATGACATGTGCACCTAGAAGAGACGCGGTAGAGAAATTTATCGGTTGAGGAAAATTAAAGCACACAGGTAGTGTAGGGATGCCTCGTCAGTGCTGTGTGCGTGTACAACTGCTGCGACCCTGGTAGTTCTGCCACTAACTCCAAGCTGTAGAGGCACTACAAATCTCAGCACATTATACAACAATGTAGAATACCACCAGCTATAGAGGACTATAAATCTCAGAAATACATTGTACAGCATTGCAGAATGGCATCGGCTATAGAGAACTACAATTCCCAGCAATACCATTATTCAGCAATGCAGAATACCATCAGCTATATAAGACTATAAATCCCAACAATAATGACTACCAACAGCTATAGAGAATATTGTAATTGGGGAGTCATTGGGTAATAGTGATCACAATGTGATTACTTTTAATATTGAACACAGAAAAGGGAAGGGTACTGGAAGGACTAGAACCATAAACTTCAGAAGGGCCAACTTTGATAAGCTACGCTTATGTAACTACAACTCCCAGCAATACATATTACAGCAATGCAGTATAATATGAAGCTACATACTCTGTTGCTCTGGATTCGCCGCCCAAAGTCTCCAGAGTCTCAGGAGGGCTGTGTGAGCTCTCACCAGGGGTCCAGAGAGTTTCACCGGTGCGTGTGGGTGCAGCAGAGGCAGCTCCCTAATTAGGCTCTCAGGTGGCCAATGCGGTCAGTTGGTCAGCGCGGGCTCTCTGCTGGTTAGTGCGGGATCTGTGGTGGCTCTGTGGTAGCTCCCAGGTGGGTAGTGGGGGCTCCACTGTGGCCAGTGGAGGCTCACTGGTGGTTAGTGGGGGATCCCTGGTGTAGGGTGACCATTTATCTAGAGCTGCAGCTAACGATTATTTTCAAAATCGGTTAGCCGATTGAGTTCAATTAACCGGTTAATTGGGATAAAAAAAATGGCTCCAGTGATGGACTACTAGTTTGTTTGAGATTGTAGTCCATCACAGGAGCAAGCTTGGAGCGGTGGAAGAAAAAAAAAAATAGTGGTGTGCAATATAGTGAAAACTAAAGTGTAGTATTATACAGCAATCAATGCAGAATGGCACCGGCCATAGAGGACTACAAATCCCAGTAATACATTATACAGCGCCAGTTTCATTTTAAAAAATGTGTCACCTTACCCTGGTGGTCAGTGGGGGGGTCTGCTGTGGCCACAGCTGCAGTGCCTCCCTACGCCGCGGGGGCCTTCAGAGGTCAGCTTTGAGGAGCGAGCGGCCGCCGAATACAGAGCTGCATCTATAGCGGTGCATGTGGCAGAGGCGGTGGAGGGAGCCATTGCACCGGCGGCTTCTTTTAGCGGGGGCCAGTGAATGGCCCGATGGCGGCCGCGGGCAGGGGCCAATTTTAAAGTAGGTGTTTTTGGCGGGAAATCCATTGCACATGGTTTTCTATTGTTAACAAATGTGCACATGAAACATGAACTAGCAGCTGGAAACTGTGCACAGTGCTTCACATGCATGAGCACACACTCCTTTTCTATTGTCTATTCAGATGTATACATGTGTTTAATTGGCTATGTGATGTAGTTGTGTTGAGGAAGTGATGTTGGTTGTTGACATCACTTCCTGTATGATTCTTTTGTTGAGAGAGAATAAAAGCTGCTGTAGTCAGTAGACACGGGGCTCTTGGAACAGAATATCCAGCATGAAAGCATCACCTTTCCTTGACTCTGCATGAGTGTCGCCTTTCCTTGCACAAAAGAGCTTAATACAACTGTGCTTTTAAGCACGGGGGAAATTCTTTGTGTTTGGTGCACTTTGGCGCACTTTTAGTGCGGCATAGATTTGTGCGTTTAGCCCAAGCGAATTTCCATAACACTGGGGTCCGTCACAATCAGAAGGCAACGTTTCGGGATCTTGCCCGGGATGCTTCATCAGAGCGACATAGTGACGTCACTATGTCGTTCTGATGCAGGGTCCCAAAACATTAGCTTCTGACGACATGACGCTACAGTTCAAACATATCAACAACATCTTGGTATCAGAACGTTTGTCCCCGAGAACCACTGTGATTACACATATAAGACCATAAATTAGTTGAGCCGCTAGTTCCACATAGACAAGAGCCATGTTTAGTAACGTTTTGACACAATAGCCTTACTCAGCCTAGACACTGGTGATTCTACAATAGATGACAATATGCATTTAAAGAAAATCCTCCTCAACAGGATAACACAAAGCAAAGAGCTTTGGAAGTACAAAAACCCTAGAAGGGGGGAGTCTATTCTTTGTAAATAAATTGGTCAAAAAAGGCATAAGGGAAAGTCTTTGTCAATTGTTTAGACGTATGTGTATCAAAAGGAACCGGAGCTTCGGAAGAAGCATCCGCGGAATCTTCAATTTAAACATACAAACTCTGTGCAGTTTGTGTCCTGACTGGGATCTGATTTGCACTATGCTGCAAGTGCTAACCACTAAGCTACCATGCTGGCCTTAAGAGGAATCAGAGGTTGACTGCAAATGTGGGGAGCGTTTTTTACTTTGCTATTTAGTAAAAACTTGCTGCACACGTGAAACAAACTTCCAAAAGAGTTGTAAAGCGTTTCCATAGGAATAGATAAATACAGGGACCCAGAGCCCACAAAGAAGAACCTGAACGCGAAGCAGGGGTCTGCAAGGATTAACAGAAGGGACAAAAAGAGCCTGACCCACCTCAGTGCCCACTGCACCAGCACTGCTCCCTTTAGCAGGGTCCACCTGGGGACTACACGGGTCTATATTATCCAGCCCGTCACCCAGCTAAGCTGTTGATTAAAGATCAAAAAAAGTTAATAGGAAAAAAAAAAAAAAAAAACCCTATTAGGGATAAAATAGGAACAAAAACCCTGCGTCTGGAGATAGGTCCTTACTCCTTGACGCTAGGCAGAAAATAGAGCTGATTTGGATGGGGGAGGTGTCACCAGCAGGAGCCACCCCAGAGCCGAACTTCCTTTTTGTGCCTAGTGTCCTACTTGCTCCCATTATGTGCTATAGTGTTGCCACATGGTGATAACTAGGCCTAACCATTTAGAAAACATCTGCTGTCTGTTTATATTAGAAGGCTGGCAGACTGGAAAGATTCTGGTTCAGTAAATACTGAATGGTGCAAATACTGAATATTGGTGATGGTGCAAAAAAAATAAGTTATTAAGAACAAGGTTTTAGAGGTACAGTATAGGTACAAGCAGTACTGTAATAAAAGTTTATGTTGGAGTGAAAAAAAAAAAAAAATCTACAAAGAGAATAGTCTCTGGAACAAAATACACATACAAGGTAATCAAACAGTGAAGGCTACCTAGATAAGCAGAATTGGTATGGAGAGCCACAGCAGTGAGAATGATCAAAGAAAAAATTTGATATGGAAAGAGATTTTTGCCTCTGTTGTGAACTTCAAAAGATTAATTTCTCCAAAATACCTAGAGCTACAGAAGTGAATGAGGACCTTAAAATGCATTTACTGCTTGTCCAGAATATATGTAAATACTTTAGTGTGCATAGCCTGGGCAATAAGATACACTTAATTCAAACCAGTTAAAGTAAAGATGAAATACCAGAATGAGTTCTCATGTGTCTCTTCAATTTGTAGGTGTCTCTGCTAGCGTAGCTGCACAAGCTGCATTGAAAAGGACGCTCCCCAGTGTGTGAACGAATGTGTCTTTTCAACTTGCTTACCTGTTTAAGAAATGAAACAAATGTTAACTTGTTGATTCTTACCAATGCATATAATTATTCAAATATGGAAATGTTCGTGCACATACAGATTTAAGATAGGACTGAAAAAAAAAAATATGAAAAAAAACTGGAGCAGACATTACAGATTTGTTTTTGAATGCGTTTCAGGGGTGTAATTTTTACAGTTTCTTTATGACTTTGTAAGTCAGGTGTTAGAAACATATGTAGGCGCCGCAGACCTAATCTCGATGTTCATGAGCTTGTTAATCTTCACCTATAACGATTCTACCTATTGGTGAGAACTTTTCTTCTAACCGTTGTGCCACAGGATTTCCCTGAAACTGTTATTATGCTGACTTCATGTAAAACAAAACAAGTGAATTAGGTTGGTGGGGCTCCTTAGGCCTTGTTCACACCAAATGCAGAGCAGATCCGGTCAGGTTTCTGCATACGCACGCTAGTCTTTTAGACGCGTTTTTTGATGCGTTCCGGGCTCTTTTTGGTAACAAAAAACAAAAAAAATGTTTTACGTTTAAAATGGGCTCTCAATGTGTTCCAGGCATTGGCATGCATTTTTGATACGTTCCAGAGCAGGTAAAATAGGGCCTGCTGCAGTTTTTTCACCTGCTCTGCAACTGCACGCTGTCATGTGAACTGGAGCAAAAAATACCATTGGAATACATTGGACTCAGTTTTTATCCGGTCTGCACCTGCTCTGGATCTGCTCCGCGCTTGGTGTGAACAAGCCCTTAGCCCTGGTTCACACCTAGGCGTATTGCATATGCGCGTCTGTCGCACAGTTTTTTTACCGCGATTCGCGTTAAAAAAATCGCGCGACAAACGCGCGTTTCCGAGGGCTACTTGGCTGTATCCCAATGGAAACGCGCAACAAAAACGTCCCAAAGTAGTACATGTACCTTTTCAGGCGTGGGCTGTTTTGTAGCGCGTTAGGGACAGGCTGAAATAAGCCAAGGTGTGAACCAGACCAATTGAATACAATGGGATTTAGATGTTTGAGCGTTTTGTAGAGCGTTCGCCGAGCGTAGAACGCGCTACAAAACGTTCAGGTGTGAACGAGGGCTTACTCTGTGTGCCTTGTCTCCCCTTCCTCATTGAACTGGGTATCATTATAGCTGCAGACTATACGAGACTTAATTATTTTTGAATATGGATATGGTTTTGAAAGACTAGTTATCTCTCTCAGGGTTCCACCATCAGTTAAATCGAATTTACTGCTTTTTCCCTGGAGGGAGGGAGGGAGAGAGGCAGAGAGGGAGAGAGGGAGAGAGGGAGAGAGAGAGAAGGGGGGCGCAGAGAGAGAGAGAGAGAGA
>NW_017308830.1:135187-135493 GCF_000935625.1 Nanorana parkeri | reverse complement strand
GTTTGTGAAAATCTCAATAAACACCTATTGAACTAAAAAGTTATCACCTTGGGGGGTGTAGGTGGGGTATTTTAGCGTGGTGTAACATTTATACATGCACTGTACATACAGTACAGTTAGAAAAGATGCCAAAAAAACTTTAAAAAATATTTTGTGTTTACTTACACTTTAGGTCATACTGTGGCAAATATGTTGCAGGATTATGATTCTACATAAACTCTTCTATTTGTTTCCTTAAATAATAATATATCCATATTAATACTATTCACATAATTTTAACATGCAAAGCAGAATTGAAATTACATC
>NW_017308830.1:125786-135152 GCF_000935625.1 Nanorana parkeri | reverse complement strand
TCACATAATTTTAACATGCAAAGCAGAATTGAAATTACATCAACAGGAGCTATGAAATTATGTTTCTCATGGGAGGGTAGTCTTTTAAACTACATTTTATACGAGGATATTATGAAGTAATTCCATTAACATTTTATTCTTTTTAATCAATTCTTGGGAAGCATCCCTGGTCAAGACTGATTTATCTGATGATGATGACAAATACACAGAGAGACAGCATCCATCAGGGGAGGTTTGGAACATGCTCATCACTTTGATTACTGTGACGTTATATTTAGTGGTTTTACTTTAATTTATTTAACAAGTAATATAGAAGTTACATCAATCAAATGACTGTTCGCAATGTAACATTAGTAGTAATAAAAATTTAATTTTGATGAAAAACAATTTATATTTGTGGTGGCATTCTAATCAAATCTACAAGTATTAGTCTGTAACCATTTTCTAAACTACAATATATAGTTTGTGTCTTGTCATAGTACAAAAATGCTTTTTTTTGTATCAAGATAGATTTCCTTCACATTGGAATGTTTTGAAAATTAACATCTGTACTTTATTATGACTGCATTAAAAAATAAGCTTTGTACAGGCATCTACTTAATAATCCCCACTCGGAAATGTCTTACAGAAATCTAACAGGCTATTCCACAGCAGGGTGAAGAGTATGGAGAAGGCAGGAGAAGTGAACAATCTAGGACAACATATCTGATTTAGAAAAATTCTCCAATTCAGCTCACTTTCCAGTTCAGCTATGTTGTCCTCGATTGTTCACTTCTCCTGCCTTCTCCAAACTCTTCACCCTGCTGTGAATAAGCCTATAAGTAATTTTTATCACAGCAATTGCACCTTTCTATACCTGAATTCATTCAAGTTATATCCTGCTAATACAGAATTCCTCCTGTCAGAATAATCTACAGCATGCCTGTCGTCTTGACTATTGCAACTCCCTCCTCATTGTCTACCTCTTCACAGGCTATCCCCCCTTCAGTCCATCATAAATTCAGCTGCTAGACTCATTCACCTAACCAACCGCTCAGTGTCTGCAACCCCCCTCTGTCAATCCCTGCACTGGCTTCCACTCGCCCAAAGGATAACATTCAAAATATTAACAATCACTTATAAAGCCATTCACAACTCTGTCCCCGAATATATCTCAAATCTTGTCTCAACATATCATCCTAACCATCCACTCCGCTCATCACAAGACCTCCTGCTTTCCAGCTCCCTTGTCAACTCCTCCCATACTCGCCTCCAGGACTTCTCTAGAGTCTCTTCCATCCTCTGGACCTCTTTACCCCAACCTGTTCGTCTATCTCCCACCTTGACTGCCTTTAGGCATTCCCTAAAGACTCATCTCCTCAGGAAGCCTATCCCACCTCAACCTAACCACTCAACCATCATGTTCTAAAACAATTCATCCCCTCACAGCTACCTCCTCATGTATCACTTCTCCCTCCCTTTTAGATTGTAAGCTGTCATGGGCAGGGCCCTCCTTACCATCTTGTATTTTGATTGTAATGTCTTCCTTTATATTGTAAAGCGCTGCGCAAACTGTTGGCGCTATATAAATCCTGTATAATAATAATATTAATAATGCCAGGTCTCATCAAACACCAGTAGAAAAATATAACAACACAGAAGTCTTGGTGGGAAACACAAGAGTGTCTGTAGCAACATCAGGTTGATGTTGACAGTAAATAAATGCACAATTTGCCATAAACTGAAATATGAAGATCAGTCGCAGAAAGCTGCCGCAACAATAATACAGGATTCCATCCTGTATACTGGCCTGCCCTAGACTATGCTGACCCCTGTTAGTGGTACCCACAGATGTTACCTACACTACAGAGCTGAAGAAGAGGATACACCCTAAAACAAGTCAGCCAGAATGCACACTGCACCGTGGCATAGGGACACTGAGCAGTGAATGAGATAGTGTATGGATAAATGTATGATTTTAGTAGACACACATGCTTTATCAATATTGTTTATGAGTGCTATTTTTCTTATTAAAAATTAAAAATCACATCAGCATACAGCTCTGCATGCTGATATGAATCACATTCATTAAGTAAACAAACACATTTTTGTTTTACTTGCAGTTACTGTTTTTCCACTTCCTGGTCCTCTTGGGCATTAGTGATGTAATGTGCCAAGCGTTGCATCCTGGGAAGGTTACATCAGCTGAGCTTCCCCTGAGATCTCATGAGATCTCAGGGGACGGCGTTTTCCTCACTTGGGATGATGTGTAGGTCTTAGTCACATGTGCCAGATTTCCAGGAAGTAAAAAGAGATCTAGTAGCCTGCCCTTAGTAAAAATGGCCACTGTGAAGAGAGAGGAAGAAAAGAAAAATAAGGTATGCAAAGAATAAAAAGCCGGCAATTATCTAGAGGTATTTGTTTGTAGATTGCTATAAATTCTAAAGGTGTATTTGTTGTCATTCCAAAGATATGGGTACATTTCCTTTGCCATGTGGGTACGCTCTTTGTGAGTGTACTTATTCTTTACTTTGACATAGTTCTGTTCTGTGTAGTCTCCTGTCAATGAATGTTTTTTTTTCAGTGATTCGCTTTGCTTTTTACAGTCTAACTGGTTTTGACATTGCATAGCTGACAATACTGGAAGAAGAGTCATGTTCATGTGTTAAAGTACTGTGTATGTATACCTAGTTACTAAAATGTCATATAGTCTATAACATGTTAATGTATTAGAAAAAGAATTATGATAATTATCAGGGACTTTAATGGTACCTTTTTCATATACATTTCAATACTGCTCAAATTCTCTGTTATTATGATATTAAAAACTTGTAGGTCCATGTTGTTAATCCCATAATACATATCACGTTTAAATCTATCATTTTAATTTTGTTGTGTCTCACAAAGTGTGTCTCACAAAGTCCGTGTGGGAGTGACACAACACCTTTTTATGGATCAATCTACTTCATCAATAGAGTATGATGTAGGAATGACTATCCTTTAATATTACTTTAATAAAAACTGCACATTTTATTCTATAATTTGTTCCATTAATAATGACCTAAAATTATGTTTTTGGCACAAAGCACTGGAAAGCTCCTTTTGATCTCCACATGAATGAAAAATAATAAGTAGGATGTATTAATAATATTCTTACATGCTATTTCTCAATGGCACTTCCAGATATTTGAGGTATCATCTTACACAGGAGCTGCTGCAATTACTCTTGTGATGCAGAGATTTCCTAGCAATAGTGGCCAGGGAGAAAAAGTGTGAAAAGGGGAGCAGGGTCTAGGACAGGGGTCAGCAACCTTAAACACTCAGAGCCATTTGGACCCATTTCACACAGAAAAGAAAACACCAGGAGCCACAAAACCCTTTTGACATCTAAAATGAAGATAACACTGCATATATATTGTTTTTTACCTTTATGCTATGTATAGCATGTATATAGGTACATGTGGGCTTAGTAATGCACTGGACTCTGGGCTTAGTAACACACTCCACCCAAACCCCCCGCTCCTCATTCAAACTCACCTGCCAAGCCTCACAGCCAGCATCCCAGCCAGGCGTTGTGCACTGCAGGGGGCGGGGCATGTGACACACACTTCTCCTCTCCCACCGCCTGTTACTAGGGATGCGGCTGGGAGAGGAGGTGAGTCACAAGACCCGACCCTTAGTCGAGAAAACCGTCAGCAGTGCGGGGCCCTGGGACCCTGCACTGCCGCATATTCCACCGGGGGGGTGCCCAGGACCGGACCTCACTGGGCCTGCCCCCCAGCCTGAGGCCCCAGGAGTAGTTCCACCCCTGGACAGGGAGCCGCAGCAGAGGGATGAAAGAGCCACATGCGGCTCCGAAGCCGCAGGTTGCTGACCCCTGGTCTAGGAGATATGCTGTTAATTTTAAATAAATGTTTGATTTATCAAATGATCCTTTTGTTTACATGCATCACATACCCATATTATTAGACATGTGCAACGACTAAAAATTTATTTCAAATGAAATGAACGAAAACTAAAAACGTTTTCATTCGTCTCATCAAACAAAACACATTTTTATGCTATTTTGGATTCAGCCATTGGCATGTTCTGGAGGCAGGGCGCATGGCGTCATATAACACTGCACGTTTTGGGCGCCGCCATCTTGGTGTATATCTAGGTATTTGCCAAGATGGCGGCGCCTATATCGGCGTGTGACATCACCTGTTGCCACGCATGCATGGCGTCATGTGACATCATGCTCCCCGCCTCCAAGATGGTGGAACGCATTTGCAGAACGCACCGGTGGCCAACAAGGCCGCTGCACATTCTCAAACAAATTATTATGTGCCCGAATACATTTTTCGTATATTCAGGCAAATAGTAATTCATTCATTTAACATGTAGTCTAGGTTTTGTATTCTGTTTTTTATTTTTACTTTTCTAGATACACTTACTTGAAAAAGGGGTTGGCATGAAATCCTGACACTTTATTTTTATAGACTCTCTTTTAGTTTGACATTTATTGTTTACTACTTGTTTGTCTTCTGTTGTTTTATTTAATACGAATATTTATATTGTGCTTACAAGTTTAATACCTTTAAATAAAAGTTTTATGTTTATCATACTTTTTAATATGTTTCTTTGGGGCTTAACAAAATGGGAGTCTTTGAATGGGGCAGATATTGGAGAAATGGGTGTGGCCACCGAGGGGTGTGGTTACTGAGGGGATCTGTAGAGCTTTCTTGCACAGGGCGCCTAAAGGCCTAAGGCCGGCCCTGCATGGACCCAATGTTCTCAAAAGAAATGTGCACTCCCAGCATATCAGGGCACCCTACCGAGCCAAAGTTGTAAAGACGTAACATGTAAGGCAGAGCTTCTGGTGATGTAATTATGCAGGTGCGGATAGAAGAGGTTGGTTAGAAGTGCAGGAAGATAGATAGATGGTTTTATGAGCTTTTAAAATGTGTCATTGTGCACATTTGTTGGTGCACTGCAGAGTAAGTCTTATTAATCTTTTTTTTAAATACATTTTTTATTATGGGTCACACTAGGGTTGTATATCTTCCCTTGAGCTACTGCATCATGGAGATGTGACGGCGGAAGGAGGAATACGTATCCACGAATGCTGTCAAGAGGTTTTAAAGACAGAGCGTGTTTTAAACCTATAATTGAATAAGGTCTACCTTGAATGGTGGGCAGCTTTCCAATTAATGGTGCAGTGCACAGAGGAGGATTGAATACAACTATCAACTAACATAGAGTGTTTTGGAAGAATATGTTGATAAAGAGACACTGTTCAAATAAGAGCAGTGGGCTGTTTTATCTGTGGGATCACTATAAATTCAGTTGTATGATTGATCTATTAACTGCACTAGAATATTTGTGTATTTTGCACTATTGATCTTTTTTGCACAGCACATTTTTGATATTGTGATAATAATATAAAAATATATTTTGACACTGAACATATTTATATTTGTTTAAAATATTAGATGGCATTTAGGATAACTATTTTATAGATACACCATTGCATTTTTAGTGCTACACTGTTTATACAGAATCATTTGTTACAAAAGTATGTATTACATGGTGTCATCGGCTGCTCTCTAACATAAAAAAGTGCAGAAGTTTTAAACCTATTATCTAAACACCCTGTATGTTGCTAGACTGTCACAAAAACTCCTAAAATATGTTTAAAAAGATGAGTTTTTACAAACATTACATCCGTTGTGTTTTTCAGGTCCAGCAATACACTAAGAAAACCTTTCAAGACCCAAAAATCCAAAAATAAGTGAAGCCAGAAATTCATAGACCTGTGCATTGGGGAGACAAAAGCACCTCTAAACAAATGGATGGCCCAAAATAGAAGGGTGATCTGTGCAGGTTAGGGGTCAGCATTCCTCCTACTCCTTAATAAAAAAGGGCCATTCTTTTAATGACATATACTGTAGGTCCACATTTTGGACAAAGATGACAACTTGTTCACAAAAAGTGTAAACAAGGCCATGTATGTCAACGTGGAACAAGCATCCCTAAATAGGGATGGGGGCCCAGGAATATATAATTGAAATGTAATTGACCTTGCATATTGAATTGTAATTAAAATGTTCACACCTCCCATTTTGTTCTTGGACAATAAAACTCTCTGTGATATGTTTCAGCTAGTTAAAGGTAACTGAGTTATCTGTGTGGTTATACATTCTAGGGAATATTACCAACACTCAGAGCAGAAAAAGCTACTTGAAAGAGTAGTGAAACACCCTTCAGGATTACAGAAAAAAAATCCAGTTATATGTGCCTGAGCACTACTTGCTATATTTGTCTACAATGATAATAATACCAGTTCAGTTTGTTTCAGCTATTTAAGTCTCCCTCATAGGTACGGCTTCTATTAGACATGTGAATTTCGTTTCGTTCCAAATTGAAATTCAAATGAATTTCTTTAAATTCGGACATACGTAATTTTTTTCCTAATTTCATCCTAATTTCCAATGTCCAATTATGATGACCAGTACAGACAAAGATGACCAGTTTGGACTAAAATGACCACTACAGACTAAAATGACCAGTATGGACTAAAATGACCAGTATGGACTAAAATGACTAGTATGGACTAAAATGACTAGTATGGACTAAAATGACCAGTATGGACTAAAATGACCAGTATGGACTAAAATGACCAGTTCAGACTAACATGACCAGTATGGATGAAGTTTTAAACCTATTATCTAAACACCCTGTATGTTGCTAGACTGTCACAAAAACTCCTAAAATATGTTTAAAAAGATGAGTTTTTACAAACATTACATCCGTTGTGTTTTTCAGGTCCAGCAATACACTAAGAAAACCTTTCAAGACCCAAAAATCCAAAAATAAGTGAAGCCAGAAATTCATAGACCTGTGCATTGGGGAGACAAAAGCACCTCTAAACAAATGGATGGCCCAAAATAGAAGGGTGATCTGTGCAGGTTAGGGGTCAGCATTCCTCCTACTCCTTAATAAAAAAGGGCCATTCTTTTAATGACATATACTGTAGGTCCACATTTTGGACAAAGATGACAACTTGTTCACAAAAAGTGTAAACAAGGCCATGTATGTCAACGTGGAACAAGCATCCCTAAATAGGGATGGGGGCCCAGGAATATATAATTGAAATGTAATTGACCTTGCATATTGAATTGTAATTAAAATGTTCACACCTCCCATTTTGTTCTTGGACAATAAAACTCTCTGTGATATGTTTCAGCTAGTTAAAGGTAACTGAGTTATCTGTGTGGTTATACATTCTAGGGAATATTACCAACACTCAGAGCAGAAAAAGCTACTTGAAAGAGTAGTGAAACACCCTTCAGGATTACAGAAAAAAAATCCAGTTATATGTGCCTGAGCACTACTTGCTATATTTGTCTACAATGATAATAATACCAGTTCAGTTTGTTTCAGCTATTTAAGTCTCCCTCATAGGTACGGCTTCTATTAGACATGTGAATTTCGTTTCGTTCCAAATTGAAATTCAAATGAATTTCTTTAAATTCGGACATACGTAATTTTTTTCCTAATTTCATCCTAATTTCCAATGTCCAATTATGATGACCAGTACAGACAAAGATGACCAGTTTGGACTAAAATGACCACTACAGACTAAAATGACCAGTATGGACTAAAATGACCAGTATGGACTAAAATGACTAGTATGGACTAAAATGACTAGTATGGACTAAAATGACCAGTATGGACTAAAATGACCAGTATGGACTAAAATGACCAGTTCAGACTAACATGACCAGTATGGACTAAAATGACCAGTATGGACTAAAATGACCAATATGGACTAAAATCACCAGTATGGACAAAGTGTCACAATGTGGAAGAAAAAACAGGTTCCACTTGGCTACACATCAGAGACCAGTTGAGAAACCATATGATCACATAAATGTTCTTCAAACAAAATTGTTATAAAGTATAAAAAAACATCAATTTATTGCAAGAAAATGTATAACCATGATTTATCCAATGCGCACACATATACCCCCCTCCCCAACCCCTCCCTATAAAAACACAACGCATGTAGAACCAGTTGGGTACCTGATGTAGGCCTATATTAAAAAAATCCATGCACATGTCCTGGGTTAATATAAATGGTAACCGTGTGGTGGGTGGTGTAGATACATTGTCTCGGTTCATAAAACTCATAAGACTCCAAAATCAGACATAGGGACAATAGGTACTGAATGGGGTATAGTCCAACTACTGGGTATATGATCCAATATGAGATATCAGAGATAGGTGAATTTGTGTACACTGAAGAAAGTCTCAATGGACGTGGTTATGGATAAAGGTGAATTTAAGCTATGTGTCCTGAGGTGCTTCCTATAAACGCACCCTGCTACACAGTATATCTCACCACCGTTACATTATAATTTTTCTTTCATCAGTTGTAAGATGATTTTGAAGACAAAGGTTGTCAACCACTAGTAGAAATAACTGCAATTTGAATGAGCAGAAATGTATATGCAAATGAGTGGTTGTGCGTCCTGAGGTGATTCCCATGAAGACACCCTAATGCACGGTATTTCCCACTGATTTGTGTATGGAAACTTCCTTCCTCAGTTGTACAAAGATTTGGAAAGCAAAAACAGCAGAAAACCAGTGAAGATAGTGGCATAAAGATTCACTTGGACAAAAATGTTACATCCTACAGTGCATTTTTTTACATTTTATTTATTATTATTAGGGATGCACCGATATATCAGCTGCCGAAACATATCGGCCGAAAATTGCACTTTTGGCTAAATGCCGAAAGTGCCATTTTCCTGCCGATACATCGGCGCATCCCTGCTTTCTCTCCTCCCCGCTGGGCGCTGCTCTGTGTCCCAGCGGGGAGGAAAGAAAGTGACAGCTGGCCGTGCGCTGCAGGAGGAGAGTGCTGTGAGCGGCCAGCGTCTCTCCTCCCACACCGCTCAGCCTCCTATCACAGTCCAACAGAGTGGTGAGGGGGCGGAGACAGCCCGCGCTGTCACAGGAGGTTGGGCTCTCCTCCCACACCGCTCGCTCAGCCTCCTGTGACAGCGTGTCAGAGAGGAGAGCGAGAGCAAACACTCAGCGATCAGTGATCGCTGAGTGTTTGTACATAATTGAGGACATAGTATGTTGACTATATCCTCAATTATGAATGAATGGGAGTGAGCTACATCACCTCCTGTTCATTCATGATTCTGGTTACAGTAAACATACTATATTCACAAGTTATCAATGAACAGGAACACTCATAGAGGATTCCTGTTCACTGATAGCAGGGGCTGCAGAAAAAGAGATTAAGGACTTTGTATCCTCAATCTCTTTTTCTATTTTAAACGGGAAATATCAGGGGTCTGTTTAGACCTAATATTTCCCAGAAGCCCCTAA
>NW_017308830.1:68604-125745 GCF_000935625.1 Nanorana parkeri | reverse complement strand
ATAAAAAATAAATAAAAATATAATATTTGTAAACTTTGAAAAAATTAAAATAAAACATTTTTTAGGTTCGGCCTGACAATTTTTTTTATTTCGGTTTCGTTTCGGTTTTCAAATTTCAATTTTGGTGCACTAATTATTATTACTTTTTTTTCAGCAGCAGGTTCTTTTGCTGTATCATTGGTGTTTCCCCTTCTGCCTCGCAGTTGTTCCTGTTTTTTTTCTTTTTTAACTTTTTTGATTTTTTTTTTTCTTAATAAGCCATTGTACAACAGTTTATAGCGTACCAAGCACCACATTAGATAAAGTCTTGCACCCCCCAAGCACCACTTTCCCATCCCACATTCTCTAATAAAATGTTATAATAAGCCCCACATCATGTCTGAAAGGCCTCATCAAGAGTAGCTGTGAGGGGTTACAGTGTGGAGGCACCAACACCAAAGGCCCATTTTTTCCACACCTGTGTGACAGATATATAATGTGAATTTTTAGAGCAGGGTCCAATCCTGCACTCATCAAGAATAACTCTGAAGGGTTATGGTGTGAAGGCAACGCCAACACTAAAGGCACAATTTTAAGGCACCTGTTGTTACTTTGATCCAATGTCTGCAAAAGAAACACCAGAATGTATCCAAAAAATCTCTAACCTTGTTCCGAATGTCCTAAAATGTGTCCTCTTCATACAGGCTGCCTCCCCAAGCAGTTTTTTAAAAGATTAAGGGAAAACCAATTACCGGCAATTGAAATGTCATTTAAAAATAAATAAATGTCAGTTTTGTTGCAACAGGTTCTATACATCGCACAGATTTGCCACTTTACAGGCAGTTTAAGGGGACCCCGCAGGCACAATATTTAAAGGAATTTTTCATTTTTATTGTTTCACTTTAAGCAATGTTAAAATCACTGCTCCTTTAAAACAGTAGTTTTTAGGTGTTAGTATCCTTCGTCTGGGCGGGCGCGCACCCGAGGATCAGCAGGAGGACCCTGACTCTGCCCCGGGGGGATTTTCAATCATACTACCGGGCAGTCCACTTAAACAGGATCTTGGATTGGCACGTTCACCATGACAGCAAGGTCTGGGTATCTCTGGAGGGGCTCAGCTGGCACTCTTCTCACCTACCACCTACGAGTGCGAGATCACCCGCTGATCTCCTCCACCATTCAAATTGGCCATGTGGTGTTACATAACTCTGTTTTATCTCCCACGCTGTCTTCATTGACCCCGGTTGTAGGAGATGCTGACTTTGCTTTGGGTGCGTAAAACGTTACATTTTCCCGCCTTGTATCGGTTGACAAGTACAGACTATGATTTCCTTGCAGACTCTGACTGGCTCACAGGTCGGTCGCTACAATCTCTGGTTGACCCCCTCTTGCTGTCTCTACCATATAAGAATTGAGGCTCACCTTCACGGAACAACAGGCTTGCACCATCGCCGCTATGACTTATAAGTGTCAGGATCCAGAGCACCCCCAGGTGGCACTGGAGCCGGTTCCTGCAGTTCCTGTGCTCACCTGCGGGTGTCTCCAGCAGCCAGGAGCTGTCAGGAACCTGCCAGGATCCAGAGCACCCCAGGTGGCGCTAGAGTCAGGTCCTGCAGTTCCTGTGCTCGCCTGTGGACGTCTCCAGCAGCCAGGAACTGTCAAGAACCAGACCACCACTGGGTGGTGCTGGAACCTGCAGCTCCAGTACTCACCTGCGGGTGTGCCCCAGCTGCCAGTGATCATCCCATCACCTGGTGCTTCCTGGGAGGGTATATAGGCCCTCCCTGCAGTCAGGATGTCGGCTCAGTATTTTGTTGCTTTCCCCCTGACTGAGTCCCGTGCCCTGAGCCCTGTACCCTGAAACCCGTTACCCATCTTCAGTCCTGAGCCTCACACTTGTATGCAGCCCTGAACCCTTCCTTGTAACCAGTTCCTGGATCCTGAGCCCTGATACCTGCTTTGCAGTTGCCAGCCCTGTTCCCGTTTGCTGTTCCCTTTTGCTGCAGGTGTGTTTTCATTCTATTTGAGTTTTCTCTCTGCTTGTGTTAGCTTGTGGGTGTAGGTGGGGTTTGTGGCTTTCCTGTTGCTGTGTACCAATAAACTGTATGCACATACCCTATCCAGTGTGGTCACATTAATTTGGTCTTCTTGCGTGGGTACCTGCATGTGGTGTGGGGACACCCGTGCACGGTACCCTGACAATGAGTCATCCATCGCCAGCAAAGTCCAGGAGATGGGATGCAAGATATTGGCTCAGTGGTACAGGGTCCCATGGCTCCTGCATACATTGAGACCCACCATTCCTGACCATTGCTGGAGATGCGGCTCAGACTCTGGTACAATGTTGCACATCTTTTGGTCATGATTGAGATTGAGAACCTTCTGGGACCAGGTGCTGACTGTTATCCAGGATTTGACTATGACGGACCTCAGAAATAATCTAGTGGCATGTCTCTTACACATGTCTGAACTCTGCTCTCAACCTACTGGCACTCACACGCCATTTATTGGATGCGGCCAGGGCATCTATCCCTTTGAGGTGGAAACAAACGAGTCCTCCTACCACTTCGCTATGGCTTTCTAAAGTACGTGCAGTATAAGTCCTGGAAGACTTGACGGCCACCCTCACCCTTTATTTCTGGACATATTTTGTATCCATGATGCTGATGTGTGCTGCCACTATTTACTAGTTAGATCATCAACAAAACCGTAAAATGTAAATGGTTATGTGCATGTTTATTGTCCTATGCAGCCCTGGATGTTGTGGGCCTCCTTTTTTACAGGAGGTCTCAAAACTATATATATAATGTTTATTGCTCCCCATGCTTGTATTCTGCATGTTGTATACTCTGTCAGTTAATAAACAATTTTTTAAAGTGTTATGGACAATAACTTGCATATAAGCTTTCAAAATGGGGGCATTTGATTTTACAAGTTGTTAGAACCGAACTCAGGTGTATTCAGCCCATTACTACCCCTGATGTCTCCATAAGAAAGTCACACCCTATCTGCTATTACATTAGGGGGCTTGTTAGCCCCCTATGAGATAGCAATAAGGTTAGTGTTTAAAAAATAAAGAAACATATAATGTTTATTTTAAGTCCCCTGCACCCCACATGCACGCACATACATACGCAAACACGCGTTGGTGTGCCTACATGCAAAAACGGAAATTGCGCTACACGTTACATATGGCCACGAACGTCGGAGTGAGAGCAATAATTCTAGAGCCATTTATCACTGTAAGCACTAAACAGATGAGCAATAAAAGCTTTTAAAGTGTCCCCATGGCAAATTTTGTGTATTGAAGTTTTTTGCGGATTCACGGGCGAACGCAATTTTTAGGCTCGACATGTTTGCTATCCATTTAACTGATGTGACCCCGTCTTTTATATTTTATCAAAAAATTGGATATTATATTCTGTTTATGTGCACTAAATTTCATTTTAGTGCATTTTATCCTAAAAATACTGGTTTGGTAAACATTTGCACAAATACCGTGCAACATAAAACATTGCAACTAGCATTTTTTTTATTCCACAGGGCCTCTGCTTTCAGAAAATAAATAATTGTTTTGGGGTTTGAAGCTGTTTTCTAGCCAAAAATTCAGATTACATCATGTGTGTGCCAATGTAAGAAATTGCTCCGGACAGCAAGTGGTTAATTGAGCAAAAAACACAACACAAGTTTTTGACAATTCCTATATTAAAAAAAAAGAACAAAAGTCCCACAATGTCATTCCCGTGTCGGCCGAGGAAAAAAAACCCCTGCTGACTCCTCCATGCAATGTTTGCATCGGTCAGTGGGCAGAAATAAACAAAGACTGCTATTGGCGATTTAAAAATGAAATAGGCAATAATAGGCTGGCTAATGCACCCGCCCCCTGCCTGCTGTCAATCACAGAGGAGCGGACCTGAGAGAGAACTTTCTCCCTCAGTGCTGCTCCTCTGCAGGAGCAATAGCCAGCCTGCTATTGCAATTTAAAATAGCCAATAGCAGGTTTTGTTTATTTATGTCCTCTGCCCAATGTAAACATTGCATCGGGGAGTCATCGGGGTTTTTTTTTTCCTTGGTCAGCCGACCCTGGAATGACATCATGGGACAATGTTTTCTCTTTTTAATTAAATAGAGGGATTGTTAAAAACCTGTGTTGTGTTTTTTGTTCAAATAAAGGAAATGTTTCTAATATATATTAAAAATATTAATTTGATTTGTCAATTTGGCACTGTGCAAATTCACCAGTATAGTTCTGGGTCTAAATTATACCGGATTTATATAGCGCCAACAATTTGTGCAGCGTTTTACAAAATGTAGGAGACAGTACAGTTACAATACAATTGTGCCAATTCACCAGTGTAGTTCTGGGTCTAAATTATTATTATACAGGATTTATATAGCGCCAACAATTTGTACAAAATGTAGGAGACAGTACAGTTACAATACAATTTACAATGCAATACAATTTCAGTATGAAGGCCCTGCTCGTGAGAGATTACAATCTAGTAGGAGGGGCAAGTGATACAAAAGGTAATTGTTTAGATTGAGTTATTGGAAGAAGTAAAAGGGCTGTTATGTTAAGATGAAATAGGCTTCGCTGAAAAGATGGGTTTTTAAGGATCGCCTAAAGGTGGGCACATAAAGCAGAGGTGGCACAAATTGTGATTGGTTCACAAATCTACAGCATAGTCATCTATGTAAAAAATCTAAGAATTATGCGATTTACTGTAATTATAAAGTTTACTTTTACGATAAAGAGTGATTTAAAAAAACAGTATGTAATTATAGTTGTCAGAACATCCAGTATCCATTCATCTCATTTAGGATCATTTAAAATTCCCATAGAAAAAGCTACTGTATATGATATGCAGGTATGTAGTCATGATTGCTATAATGCTTTTCCTCTGTAGTTTGCATTGCACAAAAAATGACACTGGACAAAAATATTGATATTTTATTTCCTATATTGTAGATTTAAGGCATCAAGTATGCGTTATAAAAATAATAATATTTTCAATGAATGTTTGAAACAGGTTTATAAACATAATTCACAATTACTGTTGCTGCCATGTCCTTCAGCATTAATACTTTACAACCTTATTTAAGGTGAATGTTATATTACCATAATATCCTTAATTTAAGCAATAATCCTACAAAAGGTTATGCAAAAAATGAATCTTTAAAGATACTTTTATTTCTTCTTCCTCTTTTCTATCATATTGGTTCTGAAAGGTTGCACATATCCCTCAAAAGTTACATGTTTTTATCTGTTTCTACAAAAATATATTATAAGATGGAAACTGAATCAAAGCTGAGTAACTGATTGATTTTTTTGCCTTTACAACCAGTTGTACTTAGTATAATATCAATAATTTTTATTGAATTGTGCAAAGTTTGTGCTTTTGACATTAATGTATGAACTACAATAGCCAAGGTATAGTAATAAACCACTTTTGACTACCATCAGCTTATAGTAGAACTGTAAATGCCAGGTCCGTATGGCATACTGACCTGGCCAGCTGGAAGCACTTTTGTAGGTCCGTATGCCATACGTCCTTGGCAGCGAAAGGGTTAAAGTTCTGCTTTTGACTTAATCACTGTGGGTTGTTAAGGTTTCACTGTTGAAAGTTCAGAAACCTAAATCTTCTTATTCATATAATGTTATATGGTTGATAAATATCCTACAGTGAACCTATATGCTGTTACCCTAGTAATATAATATTCATACACATAATATCATACCAAGATAATTGAGTTGTGAAAGTAACTACTTAAAGAGGAACTTTACTCATATCTTCAGAATAACAACAATGAAACCTTTTAGAATTGTTTAGTAATGGCAATCTACAAACAAATACTTCTAGATAATTGTCGGCTTTTTATTTTTTGCATACCTTATTTTTCTTTGCTTTTCTAGCCTTCTGACAGTGGTCATTTTAACTAAGGTTACTCGATCTCCCTTTCCTTCCTGGAACTCTGGTACATGTGACTAGGGCATGTGACCATGCACATCATCTCAGGGGAGAAAAATGCCTTTCCCTGAGATCTCATAAGATTACAGATTAGATTTTCCAGTAATGCACTGCTGATATAACCTTCTCAGGATGCAAGCTTGGGCACAATTACATAATTTGTGTCAACGTATTCCAGGAAGCGGAAAAAAATAAATTGTAAATAAAATAAAAATATGTTTGTTTAACTAATGAATGTAAGATGATTTCATATCAGCATGCAAAGGTGTATGCTGATATAATTTTTAGTCAAAGGGGGTAAAGGTCCACTTTAACTCCATGGTGCCATTTTAAATCTGAGCTGAGAAAGTGGTTATTCATCTCAGCACAATTTTAAAAAGTTACTGGGAAACAGTTGATTCTGCAGGTCCTGGCTGGTATTTAGGCTGGAGCTGCCAACTGTCTGACAAGCAGCATTTAGCACTATGCTCAGGAGCTGAAATGCTCAGCTCATGGGCTTCTGATGCTCCTACAGATCACTCCATGGGAGCGCGCTGTGGAAGCGCATGAATACACTATGCTTGCAAATAGGGTTTACATTGGGAATGTAGTGAGGTCACAAGTTATGTCACACCACTTCATGTCAGCACTGAGAATTGGGCACAGCTATTGTAGCACTGTCAAGCTTCTCCCTACAGTAGTAGATCACTGCTATAGTGATCTTTTTCCTCAACCCATAGATCACTAGTGATGTGCTGCTGCACAGTGGCATGGGGTGTCTATATCTGGTCTCTGGGGGAATGTGAGAGGATGTATATCCTGTTTCTTCCACTGATAATTCCTCAGACCCTACACTGCCATACAGCTGCCATTACCCTTCATGGACCCCTTCACTACAAGATGCATGGGATATTGTGCTCCAGCAAGGTCTAAATATGACCAAAAGAAAAAAACCAAAGGAGGCACAAATACTGCTAATAAGCAGGCTCAAATTGGTAGTGGGCCACTTCCACAGCATCCTCCCAAGGACAGTCAAAGGATGTGGCAGCCAGACTGGAGAAGTATGCTCATACTCCATCTAAAGAGAAGTATGCTCATACTCCATCTAAATGTTCAAAAAAATGTTAAAACGGAGTGCACCAAAACATTTCAAAACCACAGCCCAAATTACATAAACCCATTGCCAATGTCTCAACACCAGCTTGACAAAACTGCTGCCTTTACAGATACTCCTATTCCACTTAGTGGAGTCGGACCTCTTCCTCTACTTTATGGCTTGCCCTGCACCACAGTGATAATGTCTCTATATCGCTGGACTATGCAGTCAGTGAGTAAGGTCCACATTAACGCAAACACATAATCCATCAAGCATGGGGAGCAATGGTACATCTCCTTCATGTCGCACAGGCAAATTAGATTGCAGCTCAGAAGGGTGCAAGGAGGGGCACAATGCTGTAGCTGGTGGTTCCCCCATGTCCTGCACTTTAGTGACAGTGACCTCTCTCCCCTCCTCAATAACCTCAGGTGGTGACTCCTCAGAATCAACAGTCCCCCTCAAGTGTCCCAAAGCCTCTGCAACATTCCAGGCAAAATGCTGCCACTGTTTTGCAGCTGGAATGCCTTGGGTACAGGAGCCACATTGTGCCAGAGACTCTGGAAGCTCTTCAGGGCAAGGCAGTCTAAGAAGTGGCTGACCCTATGCCAGTCATAAGGCCATCCCTGCTCAGTAAAGACAGTGGGCAGGGATGGCATAGCTATAAATAAATTACTTACAAACGATTGGATTCATGAACTACTGGGTATCCTGTAGGAATGAACTTCCCTACAGGAAATCTAGAAAAATGACGTTGTGAGACTTCTGTGGTGGTGGACAAGTCCGCACTGCCGGGGAGTCCTCCCCCTCCAAGAAGACTGGGCAGCCAGGAACATAAAGGAGACAGAAGGCCAAGTGGGCGGTCACCCAGGGTAGGCCGTCTGCCTGTCCTGGGGCACCTTCTAAATGTGTTACTCTGCTCCTCACATCTGCTCCTCACAATGCCGAAAGCAGCCTCCCCAGTTCAACCCGTCCAAATCTCCTCTCACCTCACCAGCTGCATACGTCACACGCCGACTAAGTTGGGACGGCACGTGAGAATGCGGTGGGAAACCAACTTGACTACCTCCAAACTTCCTAATGAAGCTTGTGGCAAAACACGTAGATGGCTAGATCCAGTACAGAACTACAGATCAATTTATGACAATCATGACTATATATAAAATTACAAAAAGTTATTACTTAAGGATATTAATATTAAAATGTATTGCATATGATTATGTATATAGTAGATACACTATATTGCCAAAAGTATTGGGACACCCCTCCAAATCATTGGATTCAAGTATTCCGTGTGTACATACAGAATTCTTGTCTAAGCAACAATGGTAATGGGGACAGGGCCACACAAAGAAATGTAGAAAAAGGTAAAAATCTGCAGATATTGATAGCAAGACTTATTAAGCTTGAATTCCACTCTGAGCTATTGAAAAGATTTCAAAACTTCCATCTCTGTAAGGACAGTCTATAATATCAATAGAAGCCTTTTTTTATGCCTGGAAGATGGGAAGCTGGTATAAATTAGTCAAAGCTCTATTACTCCATATTATGGAACAATGTGTTTGTTTATATCCCACACTGAAGTCCTCTGTCTGTACAATAGGCCCCCAAGCAGACTGTGTGGTGGGGTTGGGATTGTGAACATATGCCTCTTCAGCCAATAAGACCTGCTGCTGGATTTCCTCCTCTCCCTCGTTAGTCTCCTGTCGGCTACCGAAGGGAAGGGGAGAGGAGTCCGGTGACGTCGATGTCCGTGACTTCACCGGATCTCCGACGGAACTTCCGGAAGCCGGCAGAGAGGTGAGTACAGATCAAAAACATTATAATCGATCAAAAAAATTATCGATTAATCGAGGAATTAATCGTTAATTTCCTCAGCCCTAATTATATATATATATATACACATGCAGTAGGTATAGGTGCTGTAAATCAGAGAGATCCTTTGTGTGGATGCATGCATATTCATACACATACCAGGGTAAGAGTTCCCCATGTTCTAAAGTGCATTTTAGAGTTGACATTTTTTCTGTGAAAATCGTTTTTATTGCTGAGCGTTCACATCACCAAAACTTTGTAAATGTTCATCAACACCGAATAAACCCTATGCTTTGTCAAACCCTGTTTAGGAAATCATTTTTCTGATTTGCTCACCACAGTTAATTATAAGCATGTTTTTTAATACACTTCTAAGATAATATATTACATATTAAAATACACTTAATGGGTTCACAGATCAGTCAGCCATTCAGAAACATATTGTGACGTTAGAATGGCATCTTTGATAAATATGTTATATGTTTCAAATATACTATCACATAGACATGAGCAGAAGAATTGTTTTTAGCAGTACATTTAGAAGTATCATGACTTTGATTGTAGCATTTGTGTTTGTGATTTATCAGCTAAATTCCACATTTCAAAATGACTCTAACTTTACTTCTAGAGTTGCATTAATTATTCAAAGATTAACAATGGAAATGAGGTTGTAGAACACAATAATGTATTTTTAGCTGGGTTCCATTACACCTCTATAATAGCCCGTAGCTATTTCTAAACACAGTGCCATTTGGTTAACAACACTACTCAATATTTTACAAGATGAGATTGCTTATACAAAAAGGAAGTGTACCTTGCAGCACTATTTGAATCTTGTGTGAAATGGAAGACATATGTTTCATACTCATTTATACAAATACTTTTTTTTTTATAAATGTAACACTAAGTATCACTGAAAAACACAAGAAGCCCTCAAAACATAGTTAACCTAGTGATAAAACATTAAGAGATTTTAAAGTTATTGCTAGTTTCTTGCTATTGTTAGTTATTGCTCATTCCTTAAACAATGTTATCTAATAGTAAAAAGAGAGTTCTAATCAAACAAAAAACTCTCGAAAGTGTCATTCTGCAACTCTGGGGGAGGTGAGTGTAACATGTATGCTGAAGTTTCCAGTGTCGCCCCCACTTACAACCATCATTTAAAAAAAGGCAAACGATAATAAAAAATGAGCTGTGAGGGAGATTGACGTCCAGCGTAGGGCCCCCCCACCCCTCTCAGGTGGCTGCCTATGCATCCTTACACTAGCATTGGCCCTGGTCCCATGTTACCCCTTAGGTGAGCTGATTAGCGTTGCCACCTTTTCTTCACATGAAACCCAAACACTCTAACGCCAATTGTTTTCTTGGAGAATATGTAGGAGAGAGAGGGGGAGAGACAGCCAGGAGAGAGTGGAGAGACAGCCAGGGGAGGGAGAGACAGCCAGGAGAGAGAGAGACAGCCAGGAGAGAGAGAGTGGAGAGACAGCCAGGAGAGAAGAATTAGAGTGGAGACTGCGAGCCCGGCCTTCTCCCCCAACATCAGTACCTGACCTCACAAATGTTCCAACATTCCCATAGACACACTCCTAAACCTTGTGGACGCCTTCCCAGAAGAGTTGAAGCTGTTATAGCAGCAAAGGGTGGGCCATCTCAATATTGAACCCTACGGACTAAGACTAAAAAGGTGCCACTCAATATATAAAGTAATTATGCTAAAATGTAACACATCAAATAATCACTTAGAAACATACATATATGTCAAAGTGATTAAAGTATTTCAGAAGCAGCTCAGTGCTACTTAGAAGCAATGAAAGTTAATCAACCCACCACTCCCGCTTTTGACTCTAGCTGGCTATACACTGAGTGGCCAGTTTATTATGACCACCTGACGTTTGTAGGCATTAAAGTTCATGTGCGTGTAAAGGCGTCCCAATACTTTTGGCAATATAGTGTATGTTGTGTTCCCATCCACAAACCGCACCCAATTCATGTGTACAAAATATTTATTTATTTTCTAGTTGTTTGTTAGGAGCAGATCATACAGTACATAGAACTCTACAGGAAGCTTCCATCACTTAGAACAGTATAGACATGCTCCCAGCCCCCTCCCTAAAGTTGCCCATACACCTACCAACCATCGCAAGACTTTTGTCTTGCGATGGTTGTAAGCTAATTAAAAGCTTGTACGATCTGCCCATCTTGGACAGGCAGATCGCACATGCGATCATCGAAACCGCAATGCTAAACAGGCAGTGTGCACGTGGGCACACCGGCCCGTTCCGCAGTTGTCGAACGAGCAGGCCACTAACCCGCTGGGAATCGTACGATTCTCAGCGGGTTTTCTAGCCTGCTTGTTTGACGGAAGACATGCGATCGTACAGTAGAAACGGAGGCACGCCTTCCTTACACCTTGCGATGAACGTGGGATTTCCCGTGATTATTGTACGATAATCGCAAGGTGTATGGGGACCTTAACATTACAAACAATGGGAAAATGTAAGAATATCCAGCAAGTAAAAAGGTGAGCATAAATGTTTATTGTTTAATAAGTTGTGCCATGTGCTCAGGAACATGTAACATATAAATTAGGATTTAATTCCAATGTGGTACAATGCTCCTGTAAGGCACAGAGACCAATCCAATGATTTTTTTTTAAAATCAAACAGGTGGGAATTGGAATTATGGTGTAATGAAGTGTACAGCGCTAAATGCCCTTCAGGAAATTAGATAACGGTAGGGATCATATGGTGTCACCTCCGTGTCAAGCAATCATGAAACAGTGTATATATAATAAATATTTGTGTAAAAACTTATATCGAAAGAAAACAACACAGGCTGTTTTATATTGTGATATATTTATTTTTCACATATATGACACATGTTTATTTATTTAATATTTTTTTCACAATAATATTTTTTTCACATATATGACACATGTTCTTTGAAGATTTTTGTTTATTTATTTAATAAGGTTCATGTATGACACGCCTTTTATGACACCTGCTGACACATTTTATAACGTACTATAAGTTTTTACACAAATATTTATTATATATACACTGTTTCACGATTGCTTGACACGGAGGTGACACCATATGATCCCTACCGTTATCTAATTTCCTGAAGGGCATTTAGCGCTGTACACTTCATTACACCATTATTCTGTAGGCTTTTAGCCTGAGTTCAGCAGCTTTTTTCCTTTTTGGTTTTAGAAATTTTAGCTCCGCGGTCATATTAATATCTATTTTAAATTTTAATCCATCTTAATTTAGTTTTACTATTTCCGTTAGTGCAAGTTAGTTTGTTTCACGGGAATTGGAATTAAACTTTGCCCCAGGAATATTGATGAACTGTGTGACGAAGCTGGAGAAAGGGATGACAGGGAGGACAGCCTGGGGACATGGAACACAGCTCCTTGCTAGTCACCCTCTGTCAGGGACACTCAGTACTCTCCGGGTGTGATATTACTTACAGGTCTGAGGCCCTTCTCATCCTCAACAGATAAGGAAAACACAGCTCAGGATGGGACACATTTCTTCAGCGGGCCAGTGGAGGAGGGGGGAGGAGCAGACCTGAGGACGTTCATCCCGTGCAGTGTACCGTTCACCGGCTACACTGCCATCACTTTAACCCTTTGCTGCAGAGCTCTCCTGCTCAAGGGGGAAGCTGCATTTAACACCTCTGCAGTAATGCCCGCTCATTCCGGCGCCCAGGGAGGGACAAGTGTCCCCCTTCCCACACCCCACCAACTGGCTGCACTTGTTCTGTCTGCCGCTCGGGGTGAAAGGGACAGCTGTAGTAGATCACTGTAAACTATGGGGCCCAAAACAGCTGCCCCTTTTGCCTTACGATAAAGATAGGTAGCCCTGAAGCCGCCGTCAGTCTGCTGCAGCCGCCCTGTTTCCCTACCTCATGTCGCAGGTCTGGCTCTCTCCTCCTGCTCTCGGTGGCTCTGCTGGGACTGCTCTGCAATAAAACCAGGCTGGCGTGGGGGCGGAGCGCAGTCCCAGCATGAATATGTTAGGTGTGGAGACCTGGCAGGGGAGCGCTCTGAACCCCCAGGAGAAGGTTCCCTTTTCCAGTGCTGCCAAGCCCTGCTGTAGTCTAGGCGAGTTAGGCGGCCGCGAGGCCCCTGTGAACGCGAGGCCTTAGGCGACCGCCTAACTCGTCTAATTAGAGAGCCGCGTCTGCAAGTTAGGGAATATCCAAAGATTGGATCAACTATGTACTATATCTTCTTTAAAGGCCAAATTAACCTCAGTTTAAATCAGCTAAATACAGTATATTCTACATGCAGCAAAACAAAATGTGTAAGCAGTGATTTCTCTTTGACGTCCTACAAAGTCTTTCCTGTCAGACTTCTAGATCTGCAATCAGCAGAGTGTTTCCTGATAATTGGAGAGCTCGGGCTCTGGTCCGACAAAGGGGGCATGCTAGACTTCTCTAAAGAGATCACTGCTTATCCACAGAAAATAAGGATCACAATCTGCAGCTGCGGGCAGGTGGCAGACTTAACTATTCTGTCTGAAGCTGCTTTTTACACAAAACAAACTGGAAGAATTTGCACACCTTTTGTTTTCATGCACCCAGAATATATTTAGATCATTTAAACTGAAGGATCAGTTGGGCTTTAAGCTGTGTTTCTCAGCATCTTCTATTAGTTCCACCACTAAACACCCACTAAAGATTAGCTTACTAAAAAAGTTAGACCACATACAAAGGCTAGTGTTAAATACACCCAGTGCCTGCATATCTCATGTGCCTATCCTCTGGATTATGTGATTCTCCTCACACAACTTCTCCACTCCTTCTCAGCCTCTCCAATCTTGTGGTCACTGGCCTATCGTATATCGTGAGATGTTGTGTGAGTAAATAATAGCATGTATTAAGGTTATTAAGATATCAAAAACATAAAAACCATATTTAATGACATCGCAAATGGTGATTTGCAGCAATTTAATGTATATATATATTCATTATTATTTCTTTTATATTCTGACGGCCGCTGTAAAAAAAAAAACAAACCCAGAAAGGGCACCTCCCTGAAATGAGACAGAAACCTCCCTGAAATAAGGTTTTGCAGGTTGGGATGTCTGTTAATGCCATTCTTAAAGCGGACCTTTACCCTCAAACAGTAAAATCTATAATTGCACACATCTTTCTGCACTGAACTGGAATAACCTTAGGTTCCTATATTAAAAATGCAATACTTTTATGTATGTGATGTAGCATGTGCCTAAGCCCCTTTAAGAATAAAGGAATGCATGGACATCACCATCATTGGTCAGCGATGTGGCCATAATACAATGGAAACAGAAGCATCTTCTATGCACGCGCACAGGATTTTATTGTGCATCATCAGGGGGAGAGGCAGAGAAACAGGAAGGGAAAAGAAGAATCTAACCTTTCCAAAGATGGCCACCTGTAAAGGACCAGAGGAGATTTTACTACTTAAAAAAAGAAAGTAAACAACAATTGAATGGAATCCTCCTATGCTACTTAGATAAAGCATAGGAGCATGTGTTTAGCTCATTAGGTGCATACTGGGTAAAGGCCTGCTTTAAAAAAAGGAATTAGCCGTTTCTCAAGCTTTGCAAGCTGTGCGTGAACTAAGGAGCTTTATTGGTTACCTGTCATCCCGGAGTTCTCAAACGAAGTGCAGTTTTTAAAACAAGAAGTATTGTACTGAAATGAATTTTATACCATTTTTTGGGGACAGAGATAGCTTTATTTTGGTGGTATTTGAACACCACTGGGGTTTTTATTTTTTACTATAATTAGGAAAAATGACAGAAAAATTTACATTATGTTATAACATTTATTATTACCCAGTTTTTTGGTAAAATATAAAAGTCGGGGTCACGTCGGGTAAATAGACACCAAACATGTCAAGCTTTAAAATTGCGCGCACCCACGAAATCGAAGAAAACCCAAAATTGGCCATAGGCGACACTTTAAAAGCTTTTACCACTCATCAGTTTAGTGTTATCAGTGATTGATAGCCCTAGACTTATTGCTCTCACTGCAACATTCGTGGCGATATGTAACATGTGTAACATAATGGGCGTAATCGTCTTTTTTGCACTTATGCGTTGGGGTCCCCCCTAAAATTCCATACCAGACCCTTGATCCGAGCATAGGCCTAGCAAGGCTGGAAAGGGGGGGACGAGCGAGCCCCATACCATGCCACATGCCCTCGGCACTGGGAGGGTGCTTTTCCAGGATCACCCCCTCTTCTCCACAAGCCCTGGGGCGTTGGTTATGGGGTTGTGGGCAGGGGGCTTATTCATATCAGGGTACCCCTTTAATAAAGGGGCTCCCGGATGCCACTCCCCCTCTTGTAAATGAGTAAGGGGTACTTGTACCCCTACCCATTCACTAAAAGGTTCAATAAAATTGTAAATAAAAAGTCCAGACTTGCCTCTCTCTGCCTCTCAGCCCCTCCCAGATCCACCCTCTAGCTTTGACTCCTGGCTCCCTGCTCTGCGTGTAAGGTGGCACACTGATAGGGACAACCAATGTAAGGGTGCTCTCCGATGAGGACAACACATTATTATTTGCCCTCATCGGAGTGCTTCCAAAACATTGGTAACCCCCAGCAGAGTGCCCCCTTACTTTCAGAGTTAATATATGGGGGAACACTGATGGGGATATCCAATCTAACGGGGCACTCTGATGGGTACAACTAACTAGTTGCCCCTATTAGAGTACCCACTTAGATTAGTTGCCCCCATCCGAGTGCCCCCTTACATTAAATACAAACATAAAGGGGCACTTTGATGGGGACAAACAATGTAAAGGGCACTCCGATAGTGACAACAAGTGTAAAGGGGCTTTCCAATAGGGAGAATCCGTGTAAGAGGGCACTCTGATGGGGTCAACCAGTGTAAGGGGACACTCCAATAGGGACAACCAATGTAAGGGGGCATTCTGATGGGGGCAACCAATGTAAGGGGGCACTCTGATGTGGGCAACTAATTATAATTTGCCCCCATCAGGGTGCCCCAAATAAATTGGATGTCCTCATCAGAGTGCTCCGTTAAATTGCTTGTCCCCATCAGAGTGCTTCCTTACATTGTTTGTCCCCATCAGAGTGCCCCTTTATGTTTTGTATTTGGATGTGATAGAGACAGCCAATGTAAGGGATGATATTGATGGGGACAACTAAATATTAGTTGCCCCATCAGTATGAACCCTTAGATTAAATATAAATATGAAGAGGCACTCTGATGGGGACAAACAATGTAAGGGGGCACTCTGATGAGGAAAACTGATGTAAGGGGCACTGTAATGGATGCTGTACTTTATTGCAGTGAAGCCAGCCACAATATTGTACAACCACATCACACTGCGCTGTGTCCATGGAACTTTATTGAAATGTCACAGG
Source organism: Nanorana parkeri (assembly GCF_000935625.1). NCBI lineage: Eukaryota > Metazoa > Chordata > Amphibia > Anura > Dicroglossidae > Nanorana > Nanorana parkeri. Next base: position 109,523 of record NW_017308830.1, on the reverse strand, counting down.
TGACATTTCATTAAGTTCTAACAAAAAACATGTTGTGATGTGATGTGACGCATGGGATTGTCTGTCTGGGAAAACACACCAGCAGCAGTGCGTTGCAGCTGCTGGTGTGAATGCAGCCTAAAAGGCTTTTGGCTATTCTATCCGGACTGCGATTTGGAAAGCCCCCAAAAAATCATATTTCAGATTGCTGAGAATTCAATTCAAGTAATATGACACATACAGCAAACCTTGTATTTCTGGTAGACTACATTGTCTACACCACATCTTCATTTATCTTTAAAGGAATAAAAAAAAAAATTTAAATAATGATTTCTCAGATTCCAATAGAGGTAAGTTGAAATACATCATAGGCAATAATTCTATAATTACTTTCACACCTCATTGGCTAAACCGCATCCCCATTTATCTTTGAAGTGTCCAAAAAAAATTAGGTTCGTATTTTAGCATTACAATGTAAGAATCATCTTACACACTGCATGCACGTAAAATTATTATTAAACGGAAGCCATTATTAATAAGGGAAGCCTTATTTGATAAAACACTTATTCCAAGCACTTTTTAAAGACAAAAAACGAAAGTTTATTTTTTACTGGTAAAATGAAGGAACAATTTACATAATCCATAGACAGTACTGCAACAATCTCTTTTAGGCTGCAGTTTTGCAGCCCAAAATTCCATATTTCAATGTATATGTTTCACATAGGAAAATATTCAATAACTCAATAGACAGTAATTAAAGCACCTGGTAGGCTACGTTTTTAACAGGATTTTTTATAATTTTTAATTTGGCAGAAAAAGACCGCAAAATATTGTACTGACTCCCTACACATTAACCATAACATTTTAATTGCCGTAACCTCTTGCCGTCCGCCCGTAGTAAAAAAACGGACGGACGGCACTGCAGCATTGGGTGCCCCAGCGTGCAATAATTACAATTGCACTACACATGTTACATATCGCCGCGAACATCGCAGTGAGAGCAATCATTTTAGGGCCATCAATCACTGATAACACTAAACTGATGAGCGGTAACAGCTTTTAAAGCGTCGCATATGGCCAATTTTGGGTATTATCGTTTTTTTGAGGTTTCGCACGCGCGCGCAATTTTGAGGCTTGACATGTTTAGTGTCTTTTTACCCGACGTGACCCCATCTTTTATATTTTACCAAAAAATTGGGTAATAATAAATGTTTTATCATTTAATATAGGGGAAACTGTTTTTTTTTTTTTTAAATTTCGGTAATTTTTCCTTAATATAGTAAAAAAATAAAACCCCCAGTGGTGAATAAATACCACCAAAAGAAAGCTCTATCTGTCCCCAAAAAAGGGTATAAAATTCATTTCAGTACAGCGCTGCATGACGGAATAAATGTCAGTCAAAGTACCGCAGCGCTGAATACTGAAAAATGGCCTGGATGGGAAGGGGGTTTAACACCGCGGATGTCAACTGGTTAAATAACATTATTTGCCTTAAAACAGGGCACCAAAAGCAATTGTGAGCTCTGCTACTTTGAGGCTTGTTCAGTGAACTTTTCAGCAGCTACTGGGGTGCTCCTGGCTTATGTCAATACCGGGGAACACCCAGTCTGCCCCCTCCTCTTCAGTGCCCGAAGATATCTACCATTTCTTCATACGATACACTTGTGGTTCTGCTCTGACCGACCGTCGCAATATGGCACCTCCTAAAAACACTTCTAGGCCTAAGCCAGCTGCCAACCCGCCTTACACTGTGGGCCCATCCACCTCCCGTTCTTCGGGGAAGCCTTCTAAGCAGAAGCAGGTCAACTCACCTATTCCATCAATGATGCTGGATCCGCAGTCTCTCCTGCTGGCTCAGCTGGGTCGAATTCTACCTCGACTGCGGCAGGCCCCAAACCGAGTGCTCATGGAGCGGTGTGTGATTTGCTGGCTACCTTTAAAGTGAACTTGGATTCCTGGACATCCCGACTGGAAACCCCGCTCAGGAGTGAGGTGGAGGAACTTCAACAACAGTCGCAGTTCTCCACACTTCAGTCCTCCACGGAGAATTCTGATCAACTTCAGGCCCTTGAGGACTTGAATGCTGCCCATGATGAGCATCTCCAGCACCTGAGAACCACAACCGCCTCAACAACATTCAGCTTTGAGGAATTCCTGAAGCTACCCAGGACCTCACCTGCATGACACCATGGTTGCTATCCTGAATCTGGTTCTAGGTAAACCTCCCACTGACCCGATTAGCTACATAGGGTCCACCGGGTCTCCTTTGTATGCCCTGCCAGTGAAAACTTTACTAAAGACATCATGTGTCGGTTTCACTTCTACAAAGTGAAGGAGGAAATCATGCGAAAGGCTTGGTGTACTGGGCCAGAAGATTTTGATGGAGCAATGGTCCACCTGCTTCCGGACCTTTCCTGTCATACCCTGGAAATGTGTTAGACCTCTCCTGGAATGCATTTGTCAAGTTGGAGCTCAGTACCGGTGGAGTTACCCCTTTAGCATTCAGGTTTGCAAGGACTCGTCTACATTCCTTCTCAGACATCCAAACCAATTGCCTGCCTTGTTCCAGTTCCTGGAAGTGGATCCGATCGCAGTTCTGAACTGGCTGGCTTTGCCATCTTCTGACAGCTTGTGTTCCTCATGCAGCCCTTGACCTCAGAGGCGCCGGAGGCCACGCTCTCGTTCCACCCATAGGATTCCGGCCCCTTCTTCTCCTGTCTCCAGAGAGGGATGAATTACTATCCTGCTGAACTGGGAGACGCATGCTTTGCCGATGCTGTTTTCTGGATTGTGTCTTATGTTCCGCCACTACCAGCAGTGGCGTATGTCATTTTTATTGATTTTTACCTGCATGTTATGTTTTAACCTGTTTTATCCTATGTTTCTGCTTTATGATGGCTGAATGGATGTGCGCTACCATAGTGTGGTATACAATGTCTACATCTGTTCCATTATGATGCTATTGTTTGTTTTTATGTGTGCATAGTGATCTGTTCTCAGGCACCAATTTTTTTTATACTTTCTCTGCCTCTGCTGTCCTGGCATAGTGGTTTGGCCTTATGGTGCTCACCCTGCTGGTCGGCGTGAGTTGCAGTCATGGTTGATCATATTTTTTGCTCAACCGTCATAGCTGTACGAGTGGGTCAGCCAACATCCGTGGCCCACCATGTGCTCCCGACCTATTTTAGTGTGTTAAATGTTTTTCTAATTCTGGGTGGTTGGAGACAGTTTTGTGCTTCGCTGTCTGATGGGATCTTGCTCTGCCTCGTATATTTTACCAGTTCACTTGTTATTTAGGCCTGTACCCATAGTATTACAGATACCTTCTCCTTGATCCTGGTATGGTTGTCCCCTGTCCCCTGGTATACCTCTAACTTACTGCTTATGTTGCAAGACCCCTATTTATCGCCTCTGTTCATCTCATTTGCACCTGTCTAGTTTCCCATATTTGGTCATACACCCCACAGGCTGTGCCCACTCTGTTTAAGTCTGGGTTCCTTTAGCTAAGACTAATTTAGTCCTTTTGTTTTTTGGGTATACTTACCCTATTGGTTCTTGTCTGGTCTCTTCTTATTTTGCTTTCTCTTCTCCTTCTCTTTCCCTTTTCTCTCCCTTTCCCTGCCCCTCTTTTACTTCTTTCCTGTGTGCTTACTTATCCTTTAGCAATTCTTGTGTATTTTCTCTTTTTTCTTCAAATCAGAAATCCTCAATGTTTCTTTATCCTCTGTGGAGCTAGCCCAATTGGAAGCCAATTTCTCCTTCAAACTTTGCTCTAACTCCATTCGATACTTTGGCATCAGGTTATCTTCTGACCTGTCAGCTCTTTTTTCTCTTAATTTTGACCCCATCCTTCACAAAACTTGACTAAACTTGGACAGATACAATCGTGCAAATGTATCCTGGTTGGGTAGGATTAACTGTTTGAAAAAGGATGTAGCCCCCCGCTTCCTGTATTTATTTCAAACTATTTCTTTGATTTTTCCATCCTGGTATTTACGCTTCCTTCAATCTCTTTTTACAAATTTGTGTGGCCTCAGAACTCAAGTGCAATACAGGACGTTGGCCCTACCTAAGCATAGAGCGAGTTCAAACGCCCCTGATATTAAGCTATACTACACAGCTGCAACTTTGCTGTGTATTGTCAATTGGTTCCACAACTTGTTTTCTTGCTTGTGGAGCCACTGGAGGGTTCTGATTTTGTGCTGACCTTGTCCTATCCACCTACAGTGTATGGGGCTCTGACCCCACCTACTGGTCAGCTGCAGAAAATTACATAATCTGCCACCTATAAATACAGTCCTCCCCTTCCTATCTTTGCCCAAGTATAGGATTTCCTGTGGACATCCTGGGTGTGATTGTCTTTGATGTATTGGATTCCTGGTTTATGATCTTCTGCTTGTCCCCCACCTAACTTTGGATTACCCTTTTGTACTATGCTTCTGTTTGTTTCTGACCTGGCTTGGACTTTGACTCTGCTTTTTCTGGACTACCCTTTGGACCTGTTGCCTTTGGTTTGTTGCTGACCCGGCCTGGATTCTGACGCTGAGTTCCCATTTCCTTTGGTACTGCGCAATTCTATTTACTGGCTACTGATCCTGGCTGACACCATGAGTAGTTACTTTCATTATTATTGTATTGCTGGTCAGGAAATTGGAGTGACGGGTGGGACATCTTGGCAGGCCTAACACGGAGGTCATTGGTTGGCTGTGGTTAAGTTCCACTCATTTGTGACTTCGGTGCCTGATTCAAGTAACATTCGAACCCCATCCTCGTCATTTGAATGTCTTCTGTAATACCACCAACTCGGCTGCCTCTGGTTTCTCCACCGCAGGCTTCTGCGTTCCACCGTGGAACGCGGAAGCCGCACGAACTCCTGATTGTGACTCGGCGGTTGCGTTCCACGGTGGAACGCGGAAGTTGTTCGGGCCGATCAGCGGTCCCTCCCCACTTCCTGGCCCTATTTAAAGGCACGGATGAGGCAACATGGCGTTCCGTGATTGAGGTCTGAACGCCTGCTGCCTCACGAACCTGCACACCACCTTGTTGCCTCCCAAACCTGCAGACCATCCTGCCGCCTCACGAGTGCACACCACCCTGCTGCCATCTGGAAGACGGACCTGCGCAGTGTTGCTGTGGGAGCCACCTGATAGACTCAGCCACCATCAACCACTACCAAACCGCAAGTACCATACCTGTGGGAGAGCAGCGCTGTTACTCTGCATATTGGCTCATATATAGACTGTGTGCTAAACTGCTATTCGGGATTCTCCCTTAACCCAGCACTGTATCTAAGTTCGCAACCACTGGCTATGACTCAATAGTACCGTTTTCATTTGTGTTGATTTACGTTTATTACATGATGGTAGAATCTCAAACTCACCGTTAAGATTGTGAGTGACGCCTGAGATTCATATCTGACTGATCCCCCTACTCCGCAGTTGTGATCCTGCCATTGCACTTCCCGCAGTCGTTACATCTTCTCACCTCACCTGTCTACTCACCTCCTCCGCCCGCTCATGTCATTTCTTAAATGTATGCTATTTTGTCCTCCTTAGTGAGCCTGTCTTTGCCATCCTATACATCCAAATGGGAGCGTGCCCTGAATATCTCTATAGATGCAGATTACTAGGAAACTTCTTTTCTTTTCTTTTCTTCTCTCCCATAGACTCTCCACTGTGACAAAATCTCTCAAGATGAACCTAGAATCACATGTTCCCCTCAATGCCTTGTTGTTGGAGATGATTTGCCTCTCCTGGCACTATGCTACATATTTGCTGGAGCTGTCCTCTCATCCAGTTATTTTGGAAAAAGGTATTTGGGGTCTACACCAGTGTGACTTGATCCCCTGCCTGAGAGGATCCAAAAGTGGCCCTTCTCTCTATGATCCTGGGATCGCTGAAGTCAGCGAAGGGGGACGTCCTTCGACATTTCCTCACAGGAGCATGCACCGTTATCCCCCACCTTTAGTGTTCTACTGTATCACCTACTTTGGCTGAGTGGATTGTTGAGATGGACCCTATTGAGGATCTAGAGGGTTGTTGGCAAAGGAAGATGACCGCATGGCTAAGCATTCACTCATGTGGTCCTCCTGGACTGTTTTTCATAAGTCTTCTTGCATCTGTAATTTGCTATCTACTTAATTTCAGCGGTCGGGGGTTTTATAGCTGCGATCACTTGGGTAGTTATTTCTGGTCCTTCTGCCTCTGCTCTTGTCTGGTAGTTGTATGCTATCATTTGCAGTGTGTCTTTATTGAGTTTTAATTCTATTCTTTGGAATATATTCCTTTGTTCTTTGTTTATACTATAACTGAAAAAATACTAATTCCGTGGCAAAATAATATTGCAAAAAATGCATATTCTCCAATGGCACTACAGAAATAAGAAGTATGTTGTATAACTAAGAGAGCTTTGAATCTGAAAGCTTAATTGTTGTAGACCAAGCAAAATAAATTGGCTGCTTTCCAGTCTAGTTATATTTTATGATATTCAGCAAATGGCTTGTCTCTAGCCTGTCAACTGCCAACTTTTGCCACTCGCAAGAAAGATTGAAATTTAATGAAATAATAACTCTCTACAGTAAAGAATAAGTGGCAGAAGTTTACTTTTATTTTTTATTCTGCACACAAGAAAATGTGTTATTTACAGGGAAAAAGCTTTCTGTTACATATTTTTAATATCTATGGAAATTGTAAAGCAGTGCAAAACCTTGTCTGGCTTGAAACTTCATTAAATGTTAGGCATTAAAAATCAGGTTAGTGCAGGCATAGATGCATACAGATTTTAACTCCAATTTATAATATAATCAATGTCTCATGTGAAACAACATTTTGTCAAATTTAACACACAATTAAAAACATCTTATTGAACAATGCATACATTTATTTTAATAAAAACAGTTTGCAAACTGGTCATATTGTGAGTACCATATCGGATGTGCTACCCCAAACCCATCTTTTTATTTAAGTAAACCTGTACCATACTAATGTAGGAAAAAGAAGTACATTGCCTTTATAGGAGAAGTGCAGTGTGTAAAACATACTGTCACCTCTGCTTTGTATTGAGAACTGAGTGATTGCTTAACTGCTGATCGCTCAGCTCACAGGGTCTGTCAGCTATTGCTTCCAAAAGGATTCCCCCTCCCTTTTCTGTTCCTCTAGTACTCACTGGCCTGCTCTGGCTCTAGAGTGCCTCCTCTAGTCCATTTGATTTTTGAACTGGTAAAATTGATCTCCATGCAAAGGTTTTCACATTAGGGGAAACAGCCTGCAGTATTGGGCATGTTGAGGTAATCAACCAGCTATAAAATGCTGCCTGAACATTGTCACTAATGGAATTATCAAGTATGGTCTTCTGGGGGTATTCATGAGGATACACCTATTAGTGGCTGGTAGCAAAAGTATGATTCTCCCTATCTCTAATATCTATTCTCTGTTAAAATCTACTATTTTTGAAGGCCTAATTCTTATATATCAGACCATGGTGTATAGATGGTTAAGCTACACAGATGTCCCACTGGTCACTGCAGCACAGAGATTTCCAGGATTGTAGTAGTGTTGGTCATGTTAATTTGATGGCCCACACAAGGACTTTCCTCTCTCAGTAGGTTTAAGGTCAATTAAAAAAAGCTTGCAGCCGTAGAAAAGTGGATCTGCCCAAGGACCATCTTATATTTTGTTATAAATCTCAAACCAGGATCAGTAATTTGCTTGTCTCTAGTGCAGAGTTAAAGCTCAACTCCAGCCTTAGCTTCAGTCTCGCACAATTGTACAGGCTTTTCTCCTGTACTAAAATTTCTTACTCTGATTTCACTGCACATTGTGAGCTTTTTAAAGTGCATTAGAAGCTGCAGCAAGTCAAACATAGCTGGGTGGAGGATGTCTAGAATCATCTAGCACCTTCCTCAATCTTATTGTCCCTACTGTCCCTTACTGTCCCATTTCATTGTTATTACTATTGAGGATTTATATAGCACCAAAAGTTTGTGGCAGACACTGTACTAGTTACAAAGCAGTTTAGGACACAAGAGTTAGAAGGGCACCGCTTATGAAAGCTTCCAATCTAAAAGGGTGGACATGTGATAAAAAAGGTAATAGCTGAGGGGTAAAAGTTTTAGTTTTTATATAAAGACAGCATAGGCTTCCGTGAATAAATTCGTTTTCAGGCATCACCCAAAGGTGGACGGAGTAGGAGCCAGAGAGATTGGGGTATGTTCTTCCAGAGGATAGGAGAGGCTCTGGAGAAGTGCTGGAGGCGAGCATCGGAGAAGAGGATGGTTTGGATGATATTTTGAGACTAGTTTTGTGATATAGCTCAGGGCAGAATGCTAGATGGCTTTGAATATTGTTGTTAGTATTTAAATTTTATTGGTTGGGCAAATGGAACACAGTGGTGGGATTGGCAGAGATGGGTGGCAGACACTGAATGGTTGGTGAGGTGGATGAGTCTAGCAGCAGAAGTAGCCTGTGCAAAAGGTAGACCAACAAGTAGGGAATTGTAGTGGTGGGGGTGAGAGATAATAAGGGAGTGAATAATCTTGGTTGTGTTGTTGGTTAACAAGGGGTATACAGGTGAAACTCGAATAATTAGAATATCGTGCAAAGTTCATTTATTTCACTAATGCAACTTAAAAGGTGAAACTAATATATGAGATAGACTCATTACATGCAAAGCAAGATATTTCAAACCGTGATTTGTCATAATTGTGATGATTATGGCTTACAGTTCATGAAAACCCCAAGAACCCCAAATCCACAATCTCAAAAAAGTAGATTATTACATGCAATCAATAAAACAAGGATTGTACATAGAACAATATCGAACCTCTGAAAAGTACAAGCATGCATATGTACTCAGTACTTGGTTTGGGCCCCTTTTGCAGCAATTACTGCAATTACTTTTGCACAATATTCTAATCGAGTTTCACCTGTATTTTGGAAATGTTACAGAAGGTGACAAGATTTGGATAGAGATTGCATATGGGAACAGGAGGAGAGGTTAGAGCCTAGCATTATACCTAGCAATCTAACATGAATGGAGGGACAGATAGCTGTGCTATTGATCTTGATGGAAAACTTTGGAGAGGGGGCATGGGAGAAGAAATATTATGAGCTCAGTTTTGATGTGTGAGGAGACTAATTTCATTGGGTTTCCATTGTTTCAATAATGAAGGCTCTGTATCACAGGTGGGTGTTACCTAGGGCAGTATGCATGCAAAGACAGCCTGCCTAGAATTGTCTACTCCACCAGACTGATATCCACCCATCAAAGCATTTTGGCATTTGCATCACTCCTTCCAAGAGAAGCCCCCCTGCATCAGGGAGAGGAGTACTGAGGCTCTGTGCTGTGATGTTTTCAGGAAGTTATGTACACCACCTTGTTGAACCCTCCCACCAGCATTTATCTGCCTGTATTGCATAAAGAAGTACAGTGACCTAGTGATGACCTTACTGGATCTAAAATAAGGCAAGTTTAATAGGATTTAGGATTTTTGTTATTCTTTAGTTTTTATGGATAAGATTTTATTGACTACTTCTTGGCAGCATATGAATGCGTAGCCCCTGCCCACACCACCCCCATAATACTCTGATGAAATCATTCATAGCCTGTATAGCCTGTCCATGTTGTTCTTGTGTCTTCACCCAGCCTTTACAATCATCCAGTGTATCTAAAGCTGGCCGTACACCTATAGATTTTTTGCAGATTTTCTATGCTCAGATGGAAAAAGTGCAGCAGATCCCTCCATCTATGCTAGAAAATCTGCAGAAAAGCTATAGGTGTAGGGCCAACTTAACAGAGGTCTTCTTTTAAAGAACAGCAGTATATCCTGGTGCAGTGTAAAATGTACTTTTAAAAGGTGCTCTGTGCTCTTCTGTCTTTGGAAATCAAAAGCAAACAAAGCACAACAGAAAAGGGGACTGGCATGCAAACATGCATCCGGTGCGCAAACGACAATTGTGCCCATTGTGGCACACATGTTATATATCACCACTAACATCGGAGCATGAGCAATAACTCTAGGGCACTCATCACTGATAACACTACAGTGATGAGCAGTAAAAGATTTTAAAGTGTTGCCTATGGCCAATTTTGGGTACGGTAGTTTTTAATTGCGATTTCGCGGGCGCATGCAATTTTACCCGACGTGACTCCATCTTTTAAATTTTTTTAAAAAAATTGGCTAATAATGTTTGACAAAATAATGTAGTGGAAACATATTTTTTTTCCAAACTTCTCAACACTTTTTTCTTTATATAGTATAAAAAATAAAAAAAACCTCAGAGGTGATTAAATACCACAAAAAATGATATAATATTCATTTCAGTACAGTGTTAAATGACTGAATAAATGTCAGTCAAATTATCGCAACGCTGAATACTAAAAAAATGGCCAGGACAGGAAGAGGGTTTAACAAGTGGTTAATAATGGCATATGCACCTACATATACCCATGTTGTCAACTACCTTTTGGGTAGGATAAGTGCAGCATCATAATGGGGTTAGGTGGATGAAAAAAGGATATATGAAAGAATGGTTAATCAATATGAAGGTTCACCAAACAAGATACATTAGATAGAGACTTACTCCCTTACCTAGTGCAGCAACAGGGTGAAGCGAGAGACAGTAGACTCTCAATCTCTGATGAATGGTTAAATAGGGTCCCACCACCTTAATTGGTTTCTTGGGGCCACTAGACAGCCTGAATCAGCTAGTGTATTATGCACTATAATGCATTTAATAATAATGAATAAATGTGATAATGACCACGGTAATGGCTGTGCCAGTGGCGGAGCTAAGGAACAAAGGGCCCTGGTGCAAGATTTTTTTTTGGGCCCCCCCCCCCCAAAAAAAAAACACAAACACAGCGTTCTCCTTTAAAGGGTATCTAAACAAATAATATATTTTATTGTTAATAATGTTTTATATACTATTAAACATTGTTAATAATATAAGAAATGCCATTAGATTACATCTTAGAAAATCTGAAAGAACATTTTAAGGTTATTCTTCTATGCAATAAAATATAGCATCATGAAATTTAGCAGTCATATCCCTACCAGCTGTAGAAGATTGGATTACCAGTCATAATTTGCCATCCTTTAAGCTTACAAATTAAACTAGAAACCTTCTGCCATATGTTCTTTTATATCTGTCTGGAGTTCATCTTTAATTTAAACCAATAAAAACTTTTGTATTGAACTTACCTAACTTAAATTGCTCATCAGGTAGTCTGTAGTCAGTAATAGACATGACTAATGGTTTTCTCGTACAAATATTGAACATGTACCTGATAGAAATTTCTTGTTGTTGGGCTACACTGTGATTTTTCTGATACTATAGAAAGAAGATACCAATGCAGATTTATGTTAGAGACTAAGGGCATTGCAGTTCACCATCTTTATTATTATTTCTTACAAAACAGGAAGCAGAAGCGTTACAAGTTATGAACGCTTTTTTACTTTTTTCTCTAGATTTAACCGCCATCAGCAATTTGAACTCTGGGGTCTGCTCTGAAAGGTTTTCGAAGTTGAAAGGATGAATGATTAATGGCTTCCATTTGGAGGCTTAGAACCAAAATGGATTGTACTCACATAGACCGTGTCTGCACCAAAATAAAATGTTTCTGTTTGGGTTGTGGATATACACCAAGTTCAACATCTTACAATATTGTAATTCTGCAGAAACTCTAAATGTCAATAAGCTATTCCTAAAGCTCCCTCTGGTGTTTTTTAGCGACTGTTCCTTATCAGAAGTACAACAAAATCCTATTATTCTTGCTATTTTATAAATATCCAATTTAGATTGAATAATCCATTGAAAACAATGCATATTAATTAACCAGCAATTTATACTTAAAAGAATAGTTATCAGGCTTCTGAAAAAGATAAATCTGGCAGCTATGCAAAATTAATTCCAAATGACACAGAGAACAAATGTGTTCATAATATACTTAACATAATGATGATGCAAGAAATGTTTACAGGATTCAATTTGCATTTAACAAGACATCTTAATGTAAGTTTTTTAATTATGATTTTTTTCAATAAAAACCATGCTATTGTTCTATAGCAAATCGTGGTAATACAGTTTTTGATAAAACATAAACCCTTAGGAATTATGTGGCCGTGTCAAAATAAATACATAAAGACAACCATATTTAAAGGTAACCTGTGTTAAGAGATAGTGCAGGCTGCCATTCCTATTCTTTTTACAAATTCTACTTGTCTAAATTGTATGCTGATTCAATGACGTCCATACTTTCTTAGGCTCTGGCTTGGAACAAGTATCCAGATCAAGAGTTTTGACTTCACTCTGACTTCAATCTTCATGTCTTTTCTGGCTCTATGAAAATCTATGACAAAGGAGGACAACAGTGGAAGCCTCTGTATTCATCTTAGTACAGGTTTCCATTGTCATCTGCACACATTTAAAGTGTCATATTTTATCATGAAACTGGTTCAAACAGTTAAGGTCACTGATTGAAATAAATGTTGTAGGAAATAGTGGAACAGTTTCAGTGGAAAGCACTTTCTGCAGTTCTTCACTATACCTGCACAATATTAGTTGGAATTGTAGCATTAATATAGATCCACTTTTGGCTTATTTCCATGTTTAGGATTGTTGAATGCCTGCTTCAGGACACACTACAACCTTTAATGGGACTGAGGTTGGAGCTTTAAATTTGGCTTTCTGCCCCATACCAGATGAGCACCTTTCCGTCTCACTTCCAACTCTTGATTCCTTTGCATGAAACAGGAGAAGCTACCCAGTGTAACCTACAGGTCACTCAAGACTGTAGTTCACAAAAAGACAGAGACAATCCCCAGCTCACCTGCCAGCTAGCCTGCAACCAAACAAATTGCCCTGTCAACAGTATGCGTTAAAATCAGAGGTTTTAGTTGCACAAACTTTTGGCCAAAAATATGTAGAAGCCACACCGCCACATCAAGGCACCTCTGCAAGGTGTGGTCCTAACTCTATGTATGTGAGTCTCCAAGTGTGAGCATATTAATGCAGTCGATAAATTGCATGCAGGTGTACCAGGAGGTAGCCTGGTACACACTCTATAAATTCCTATAGAGACTTCGGCAGCGGATGACCCATCCTCAGATTCAGTTGAGGCCACTATTTCAACACTTGCAGGGGAGGAGGAGGAAGATGGGGAGACACATGTGATGGAAAATGTAGCTGTGGAGGAAACAGTTGACACATTTGCTGGGGGTGCAAGTATTCTGGAAGACCTACCTCCTGTTGAGGAACCTGGACCATCCTCTTCAAGGCCAACTGCAAGAAGGCCATCGCCTGCTCCCAGAGAAGCTCCAAGGAGAACCCGAAGGCACACCAACTCTACGGAGGAACTCCTGGAGGCAGTGCGTTTTTTCCAAAATAAGTTTTCGGAGCTCAAAAGCACTGGCACACAGTATGGCAATGGCTTTAGTGCCGCTACTGGAGCAGGTGCCAAAGGATGTGCAGGCTCCATGCTAGGCTGATTTGGACCACTGTGGTTACAGGCTATCAGCAGAGGAAACCTCCAATCATCACTGAGGCGAGGGAGGATCCACTGCTGGCTCTACCACCACAACCAAAACCTACCACCTCATCTGCAGCTAGGCATTTTCTTCCACCACCACCACAACCTTCCAACTCATCTTCAGCTAAGCAGTTCCTTCCAACACCACCTCCTCCACCACCCCACCATGGCAGCTATAGTTACCTGCAGGCCTTGGAGGATCCTTATATGCCTGGGGAGTCTGGGCCCCTGTCCACCCAGAGGCAAGCAGGTCAGTGGCAGGATCCCCAGGAGGGCTCGTATTCGTACAATCTTTTATAGCACTTTAGTTTCTTCCTTTATATTAATTTCTTGCTATTTAATTTGATGTTTACAGAATATGTTTAACAGGTTTTCAAAGCTTATATCTAATTTTGTAAGGTTATTAAAAAAAAAGGGGGGAATGGGATGTTTTAATAAAAAAAATTATATTTTTCCTTTATTTGCCTTGGTGTCATTTTATTTTAAGTATTCTGCATCAAAAGATATGCACCGACATAACATACCACATACGTTCACTGAAACTAACACCATCAATAAGGTCATCCAAAAAATCACTAAACTTGTTCCGAGTGTCCCAAAATGTGTCCTCTTCATACAGGCTGTTGCCTTAAGCAGTTGTTTAATAGATTAAAGGAAAACCAATTACCTTCAATTGAAATGTCATTTGTTTTTCTTTTTTAAATGTCACTTTTTGCTGCAGCAGGTTCTATACATCCTACAGATCCGCCACTTCAGAGGCAGGTTATGGGGACCCACTAGGCACGATATTTGAAGGAATTTTTCATTTTTACTCTTACCCTGTAAATCATGTAAAAATCACTGTTCCTTTAAAAAAATAATTTTTTGTTTTAAATTTCATTGATTCCTGTCATTCAGGGCAGTACCCGGATCCACATACACTTTTTATGGCCAATAGATTGCATATAAGGCTTCAAAATGGGGACATTTAATTTTCTTAGTTCTACCCCCATAGACTTACATTGAGTTCTATGTTCGAATTAGAACTTTTTTCATGTTCGAAAGTTTGAATTAGAACCGAACACGGTGGTGTTCGGCTCATCCCTAATGTTGACCCCACTGACTAATTTTTTATGGAAACAACTGAACATCAACATTTTAAAATACTGCTTTACAAGTTGGTAACAGTGTGCTGTTTCTGTTATATATAAAATCACATCTAGAACATTTGATACTTTCTATAATAACAAGCTGTAACATTACTTTGTATGGGGCCATCAAGTCCACTCCACAGGAATTAGAGTTTTATGACATATGGGTTCAATCTTCTCAAACTGCTTGCTTGCTATTTTGTGCAAAGCATGTGTGATATGAGGCAGAAAATCAGACTGAGATTTGTGTCCTCATACCTGCTTTCAGCCAACAGAAGATACAAATGTAGTCACTTTCACTTAAAATTACCAAATTCCTTTTAGTGCAAAATCGTTTTTTTAATGTATGTCAAAATTCATTACTCTGTACCTTGTGAGTTCAAGTTAAACTGTTACAAAGTTGTGGCACATTTATTTCAGTAATTTTGTAATGGATATTTTTTTTTAATAAACATATTATAAACAATTTTAACTTAAAGGAAAAGCATGCCAAATATTAGCCATGCTTTACTTACCTTTAATTATGCACAAAGTCTCCTGCCAGCTTTCTTCCAATAATATATGTGTTAGTAAAACAACTTAACAAAATAAAGTAAGTTGTTTACTAGCTGTAAGAGGCCGCATTAATGGGATTTTTGACTTTGTGGCTCTTATTTTACAGTAATTAACCTGAAAGAACAACATACCTTAATTAGTCTGTAAATTATTAATGTGCAAATGATACATGTGTACATTTGCTGTCCCCTCAAAATAACTTAACACACAGCCATTAATGTCTAAACCGCTGGCAACAAAAGTGAGTACACCCCTAAGTGAAAATGTCCAAATTGGGCCCAATTAGCCATTTTCCCTCCTCGGTGTCATGTGACTCGTTAGTGTTACAAGGTCTCAGGTGTGAATGGGGAGCAGGTGTGTTAAATTTGTTGTTATCGCTCTCACTCTCTCATACTGGTAACTGGAAGTTCAACATGGCACCTCATGGCAAAGAACTCTCTGGGGATCTGAAAAAAAGAATTGTTGCTCTACATAAAGATGGAAGACAAACAAGGGTGGCTGGCCAAATGGTCCCCCGGGTGTGATCTCTCCCCCTACAATATAGTTAAGTACAACACAGAGCAGAAATATACCGGGGTTTGTGAGAGATATGACACCTTGGCTTGAAGTTTGGTAGAAAGACTTTTATTTTAAATAACATCTAGATTATAAAAATACATACAGAAATAAAAGGGCAAAATTCAATTGCAAATATTTTAAAAGGCAATATTTAGACCAAGTGCATCCATCTATTATACATGTTGAACATAATCATTTTGAGTCAAATACATTATGTGAGTAAAATCCCTACGCGTTTCACGACTTGGCTTCTTCAGCGATATGGTATTCTTGTGCTCCAGCACCCACAAACCTAGCATCTGTTGGTTAGAGGGTGGAAAGTTGTTGTTATGCAGATCAAAAAGATCCGATCCGTCACAGCTGACTTAGTATCTCCCACAAGCAGGATGACATGTTGAGTAGATCTATAATGTGTCCAGTTTTCGACATGTTTCGCTCAAGGCTTCATCAGGAAAATATGGAGGTGCCTATAATAATCATAAGGATCTAATAATCAATACATCAATATTTGTACATTTCCAAAATATTATTATATATTTAAAATTAAAATTCCACATTACATGAAGAGAGCAATTATAAATAAATACCATTAATGGAATCTCTGTCCTACTGACATGCGTCCCTACTGCCGGAGAGCCAACCCAAAACAACTCGGGAGGTAAGGGAAGCCGACACCACCACTTCAAAGAAGTCAGCGTCCCCCCCATCCATCAACGGACCGGACACCCCCGGCACCAGCAGAGAAGATTGCCACCTCTCCAATCCCGCGCCGCTACCCACCAGCACACCGACAAGGCCAGCAAGCAGTGACACTCCAAACGACACAGAAGAATCCACGAGACTACCTCCAATAAACTCTCTCCTGCAGAGATCCCGACGTCGATGACAGCCCATCTATGAAAACTTCATGGTGAGTTACTACACTCTTTACACATGGTATTATCACCCGGTTTTCAACTGTTACCTCTGTCTCCCTTACTCCTTTGACACCTTACGGAGGATTTTGTTACTCACATCCTGCATTCTTGAAGCCCTCCTGGCCCCAACAACCCCTAAACTCTTTTCACCACTCTAAGTGAGCACAATGGTGACTCACCACAGTACTAACTTCACAGCTTAGTTCTACACATGGTAATTATCAAATAATATAAAATAATTCTGATTTACTAATTCTTGGTCCAAATAGCAAGTTTAAAAATGTTAAGAGACACCAACTTAAACATGTGTCCATTGGTAAAAGTGCAAAAGTTGCTATTTTAAACTGCTTTTTTCCCCCTGATGTGTAAAATACTCCAAACAAACAAAACACCAATTAATAGGATATTAGGATGGGATAGGATTCATAGGATTTATTAATGAATCACTTTCACACCATATAGACTTAAACTTGGTTGGTACATTAACTGCATTACAGATGATAAGTTGTAAAAAAGTTTGAACAGATATGTAATACAAAAGGGGTGGTCTTCTGGACGTATAAAAACAATAGAAGATGTCCTAGAACCAGCTCCTGATGATGCCTGTTTGGGGAAAATGTGTAAGGTAGAACCTGGGCTATAGACCTCACACTGTGAATCTGTGTGCTTGTGTGTAAAAGTTTCCATTAACAGACATAGATATTGTTATGCTGCTATCTTCGTGCTGATATTTTAGCTTTTAGGTTAGTAAGGTAAGAAGCTTTTTTTGTTTTTCCTATTGAGTTTTTTTTTCATTACCTTGATTGATTTATTTGATTGATTTCACTTACCTGGTGTTGCAAGCTGGAGAGGAGTCATGTGGGAGTAGCTATACTGACTAACAATACACAAGACTGATCTATCTACCTTTTTACCTTGGGCAGGAGGCAAGAGAATCTAAGATGAGACGATTGGGAAATAAAAGTCTAAGTTGTTGTTGCGATTTTACTGCGATTGGTGAGTTTTTTTGTTTTTTTTGTTTGCTTAAAATTGGGATTTCAGGTGTGTTCTAGTGTGCTTGCATGAGTTTCTGATGTGTTCTGATGCGTTCCGGTGCAATCTGATGCAGCTAAAATAGGGCAAGCAGTATTTTTTCTGACTGCATCAGAACATACTGCACTGGTGTGAATAGAGCACCAGAAATCCCGTAGGATGTATTTTGGCTGCAGCAGCCAAACTGAACAGACTATTGCATCTGGTGTGAACTAGCCCTAAGACTTCACCTCAGCCCTTCCTGACCTCTTGAATATAGTGGGATCAGTATATTTGGTGAGCCTGTTTTTAATTTTGGGTGGGGTCATGCATTGCTGAATGTGTATTATTAGGTGCCGCAGAAGATTTTCGGGGTACTGTCAACTCTTGCTATTCAACAAGGGTTAACAGTAGTATTTAACATGTCTACTTTGACAAGTCAAGCCATATTTAAGTATAATACTTAATGATTATTTGTAAATGTTGTGCCAGTTAGCATAATTAACTTTTAACCTGTTATCAAATTTACTTCACAGTTGTCATGGAGAACAATGTTTTATCAAGCATTTGGATGTTATAAGTTATGGATAATTATTTTAATTATAAGGTTGTTTATTGTTAAAATGGAACCTAATGAAAGAAAAAGAAATAACTACTAATAACTACTTTGCTTTATTCCACAATTGACTTACAGCTATTGAAGTTTTATGTCGAGTTTTCAGGTATGTATAAATGTTTACTTATTGTTTTTAGATCATTGATTTTTGCCTGTAGGATATTCAATAAAGGAATAGCACATTTCCCCTTTGCCACTTTTTCTTTTACCCAACTGGTTAAAGTAATAAAAGCTAACTTTTATGAAACATATTGTGAAAAGTCCTTGGGACACCGCTTGCATGATGCTAGATAAGTGATAACAAAACTTGGAAACTCGGCAAAATTGAAAGAATTAAAATGAATTCCCTGTGCACAACAAGTTATATTTGGGTTTGTTCAAACTTTAACATCATTGGGTTGAAACAAAATTACAATTACATTTACAGTTTTTACACATTTATTATCTTTATACATGTCAGAATATAACAAATTTAGGTACCTTGAGCAAGCATATTAGTGAAATCGCTGGCTGCTAAGATATCCAAAGTAATAACTTAATTTCCAATAAAGAAGCAAATAAAAGCAGTAAAACATTTTTGGTGGGCTGGATACCACATTATTTATGTCAAACTGTTATTGCATGAATTTTTCTGTGTATTCTTTATATGCCTTTGTACTCTCAGATTTGTAAAGACATATGAATTGTTTTATAGCAGAACATAATATTTTTGGCAAGCATTCAACTCTTAGGGGTCTATTTATCATGTTTTTGACCAATTGTTTTACCAAGATTCAATTTTCCACATGCATTTTTTTATCCCTGTGGTTTCCACCCTCTTTCCGCTGTTTGAAAATTTGCATCAAACAAGATTCACCAATCTGAACATTGCATCAAACAAGATTTAATGGGGAAACTACTTTACTGAACTTTTCAGCAGGCATGTAAGATTCATTTAGTTGCAAATTGAAGTTCCAACAAATATCGGCATATTATTATTATTATACAGGATTTATGTAGCGCCAACAGTTTGTGCAGCGCTTTACAATATAAGGAAGACATTACAATTACAACATAATTCAAGACAAGATGGTAAGGAGGGCATATTCGTAATTTCGGATGCATTATAACTACTCCAAGTCTGTTCCCGATCTGCAGTGCTCAGGACCTACCAAAAGTGGTCCAAGGAAGGAAAACTGGTGAACCGGTGACAGGATCATGGGCGGCCAAGGCTCATTGAAGCACGTGGGGAATGAAGGCTGGCCTGTGTAGTCCGATCCATTAGAAGAGCTTCTGTTGCTCAAATTGCTGAAAAAGTTAATGCTGGCTCAGATAGAAAGGTGCCTGAACACACAGTGCATCACATTTAATCCATACACGGCCACACTCCACAGGTCTTGACAAATATCTCCAAACTTTATTGTATTCCATACATGCATACATACCACACTCAAGCTCCCCAGCACAACCAAAACCCTCACAGTGCATCACAGTTTGTTGTGTATGGGGCTGTGTATGGGGATGCTAACCCATGTCCACTGCCAAAAGCGCCTGCATTGGGCACATGAGCATCAGAATTGGACCACTGACCAATGGAAGAAAGTGGTCTGGTCTGATGAATCACATTTTCTTTTATATCATGTGGATGGCTGTGTGCGTGTGTGTCACTTACCTGGGGAAGAGATGGCACGAGGATGCACTATGGGAAGATGGCAAGCTGGTGGAGGCAGTGTGATGCTTTGGGCAATGTTCTGCTGGGAAACATTGGATCTTGACATTCGTAAGGATGTTACTTTGATACAAACCACATTGTTGCTGACCAAGTACCCCTTCATGGAAACAGTATTGCCTGATGGCAGTGGCCTCTTTCATAAGAATAGTGCCACACTGCAAAAATGGTTCAAGAATGGTTTGAGGAACACAGCAATGAGTGCAAGGTTTTGACATGGCCTCTACATTCTCCACTTCTCAATCCAATTGAGCATCTGTGGGATGTGCTGGAAAAAACAATTCCGATTCATGAGGGCCCCACCTCGCAACTTACAGGACTTTAAGGATCTGCTACTGATGGCTTGGTGCCAGAGGCAATAGCATACCTTCAGAGGCCTAATGGAGTATATATAAAATGAAAATATATGGTAAAAGCATGATGAAAGTATTAAAATTAATTATGTGCTCTAATCAAATGCAAATAATTCAATGCCCAGATTAGCCTCAACAGTCCAATTTGAATATCCATTTAGATCCAATTAACAAATTAAATTTTTTTGATGTTCCTCACATTGTCTGTGTGATAGTGGCTTTTTGTTTACCTTCCAAACCTTACAAATATGCTCCATTATGTTTAACCTCAGTTCCTACTTAGTTTTCTAAGCTTTTTACGGGGTATTGATTATTACTAGGGATGCACCGATATATCAGCCGCCAAAACATATAGGCCGAAAATGGCACTTTTGGCTAAATGCGTAAAGTGCCATTTTCCTGACGATACATCGGCGCATCCCTGATTTTTCTCCTCCCCGCTGGGCGCTGCTCTGTGTCCCAGTGGGGAGGAAAGAAAATGACAGCCAGCCGAGCGCTGCGTGATGAGAGCGCTGTGAGCGGCCGGTGTCTCTCCTCCCACAGAGCTAGGCCTCCTATCACAGTGCGGCAGATCGCTGTGTGGGCGGATACAGCATTGTCACAGGAGGCTGGGCTCTCCACTCGCACCGCTCACTCATAGGAATCCCAGGGAGTTCCAGGGAAGAGGGTAGGCTTCCTGTAGTCTGTGGAGGCGCAGCTTATACGTCCCAGCAGGATGGCGGCCACAAGTCCTGCCAGTAACAAAGTGGTAGGTACAGGATGGAGAGTGTAGATTAGCTTCTCAATTGCTTAACGTTCTAATACACGAGAACGCCGAGCAATTTAATCTGCTGGCTTTTTATCGGAAGTGACGAGCGGAGGGGGCGGAGCCAGCCACGGCTGACTGCTCGTATGTTATAACATTACGAGCCGCCGCGGGAGAGGAGGGAGGCGCCCTTTCTTGCCAGAGCGAGGTGAGGCAAGTCTGTGACAGAACATCGCTCGCTGTGATTGGCTCAGCGCGGTATACTGTATGTAGCCGAAGCTACCATACATACAGTATTACCGCACATCCAGCGGGCTGACATTTGTATACCCGGCGTATAAGACGACCCCCGATTTTCGGGGGATGTTTTTAAGTATAAAAAGTCGTCTTATACGCCGGAAAATATGGTACCTAATTACTTACCCTTTCCAGCACCGCTGCGGGCTGAAGAACTCCCGAACGGCTGTGAAGGAGGAAGTGTGCAGGCGCCTGTGCAGCAGAGCGGAGTGGAGAAAACAGACAATGGCAGGGAAATGGACACAGCCGGGCAGCCAGGAGCACGCAAGCTGGCCAGACTCAGTGGGACATGAGGAGTCTGCGCTGGATCAGAGACTGGCACCTGTATTGGAGGGACTGTTGGAAACGAATGGAATGAAGAAGATGATCGCAAAAGAGGCATCAAATAACGTAAGTGCTTACAGCAGCATGGGGGTGGGGGGAGCCTTTTATGTCACTTTAATGAACCAATTCCTGATATGATGGGGTGCCCTGGAGGTTTAACCAGGTTTTTATGTACTTTTGGTAAACAACAAAATACAGAAATGTGAGGCTGTACATCCAATAAATATATTATTCCTTTTTTGGGGTATAAGTATACCTCTTCCAAACCTTTCTGTAGAAGTAGCTTCTAATGGCTTCATATACAGTAGTCAGCAGGGTCTGATTTTAATCTCTTGCATGTTTTATTGTGCTCTGATAATCTTTCTATAGGTGCCCATACACCTTACAACCCTTGCAAGACTTTTGTCTTGCGAGGGTTGTAAGGTAATTAAAAAAACGTACGATCTGCCCATCTTGGACAGGCAGATCGTACTTGCGATCATCGCAAGCCCGGCCCCCTGAGAAGCGGGCTTCCGATGACTGCAATGCTAAACGGGCAGTGTGCACTTGCGCACACCGGCCTGTGTGGCATTAGTCTTAGGAGCAGGCCACTAACCCGCCGACAATAGTACGATTCTCGGCGGGGTTTCAAGCCTGCTCGTAAGACAAAAGACGTGCGACCGTATAGTTGAAACAGTTGCACTCCTTCCATACACCTTGCGATTATCGTACGATCGTGGGATTTCCCGTAATTATCGTGCGATAATCGCAAGGTGTATGGGCACCTTTATTCTACATGATAGATCTCTTTATTCATAAAGGCACCACCATACCTTTTGTCAGCTGGTTTATTCACCAGACTAGGATCCCTTTATATTGTTAATTCGTATGAAGTTTCATATATATTTTATATCTGATTTGGGCTGTATTAGAAAATTAACCAGTTTTGTAAAACAAATTATGTAATTTGTCTATATTTTATTACATTTTAAGTCTAGTTTTCTTGCACTTTTCTTATATTTTCTGTATGTAGAAATTATTGTAATTGCTTGCCATTTAGAAGTAGAAAATATGCTCTGTTAGATGTAAACAATGTATATTTATGTTATAGTTTTCTTTTAAGTACACTGCTGAATTGTAGAAACAAGTAAGGCTTTTAAGCTGGCAAACATGGAATGGCAAGTCCCCAAGGATATAATTATCTAAACAAATGCTACAATAGAACAAAGATAAATTAATCTTCTGAACATTTTCGTGTACAACAACAACAAATTATCCTAAGGCAAAATCTCTAGTGGATTATAGTTTCCTCATAAAAAGAAGTGTTCTGTAGCAAACAGGAATCTATGGATTACTAAAACAATACAATAATTTCACTGTAATTTGGCACAAGACATATACAATTGTAAATAAAACATTATTTTAATATCCTTCCAAAACCATTTATACAGTACATGCACTTGCTATTAAGAAATATAATTTAGTTAAACAGTTTTTTTTTATTGTATTATGCATTTGTTTAAAATACAAAGTACCAGTTTGACATGGCATGAAGATCATGCATTCATCTCATCATCACTTTTCTGCTCTTTCACAGGTACATGACTTCTAACCATTTACCAATGACATGCTGTTTCAAAACTGACATTTTTAAAACTAACATCTTGCATTCATCTGCTTATTGTACAACAGTTCTAATCTATAACTGTTAAACTCCTGCCTAATGTATTGAGATATATGTATTATCTTTAAGGTACTGGCCTGTGTTAATATGAAAGTGTCATCCTTTATCCCTGTGTCTTTTTATCCATCCCTAAAAGATTGACAAACACTCCTCTACCCTAATATACTAAGATCGACTGATGGGGGAAGACACTTCTGCCAGTGGGCACTAGCACTTTTGCCTTTAAAGTTTCCACCAAAATATCATTTTCACATACGTGTACTGCATTTTAAACCAGAACAAACAAAATAACTAGAAACATTATTGTTCCACTGTAGGCAGACTGCAAGTAATCCAGTATTTCTACCTCGTTCTTTCAAAGGCTGATTCATTCCATCTTCATCCTATAATATGGTCTCTCTTCATATTCCTGCCTCTCTCTTTAAATTAACTTTTCTTCACTTCTCTTCTCTATCTCACAGCATATATATCACCCTTATGTCAGGGAACAGGGAAACCAGACAGAAACTTAAAAAATAGGTAAAAAAATAAAGAGTTTATTGAAAATAATAATAAGAAAAAATGGCAGAAAACAATGGAGAATGACCAGGACATTGTGGGTGCCATGCCAGAGGTCAGCTGCCAAAGGGGGTAGTCAGCCGAACCAGAGCAGGATGAATGGAAATACTAGCCAGGGTCAGGAAGCAGAAGATAAGTCAGTCAGAGCCAGAGTCGTACATGGAGTACAGGAACAACAGCCGAGCATGTGGTAGATCTAAATATACACAAAGGCGCAAACTAAATGGACAAGCTAATAGTTACATAGTGAACTGGTGTTGTATCATAACTCTGAGACAGGGAGTTGTCAGTAGTTGCAGAATGATGATGTTTCTGTGTTTGATCATAAGAGGGCACCAAAGAGCAACAAATAATGTCAGTCACACTGCAACAGAAGATTGGATGCAGCTCAACTGGACATGCAAGGGTAAGAAACCCTGACACCTTATTTCTGCCCTCTATCTATGACTGCACTCATCACCTCCTCCTAATTCAGAACTCGCATTCTGCCATAACCTTCATAACCTTCAGGACACGCGGCATGTGCACTCAAATAAATCTGCCTCCTGTCTTACTTATCTCACCTACCTGCTTCTTCTAACTTATGGGGATATTTTCCCTAATCCTGGCCATCCACTATCTAACTTTCTCTACGACACCCCTTACCCCTTAGTGTTGGCAATTTGAGATAAATACATTGATTTTACGTTGCAGTTTGGGCACTCGGGTTCAAAAACATTCGCCATCACTATCCTAGTCTGACAGCGACGCAGACGAGTGGTCAGAGGTAGCGGGGGATCACGTCACTTCCGTCCAGTCCGGCGGCAGAGGAGGCCAGGGTCAAACACAGGCACTGAGACATGTTCCCAGTCCGCAGCTGCAGAGATCGGGAAATGTCTCAGTGCCTCTGATTGGCCCTGCGCGCTGACAGCTTCCTGGCGGGCTTGGCACAAGGCGCTTGCGAACACGAACGAGCCCATCACTAACAAGGAATGATGTGACTGGCTCAGTGTTCTCTGTACAGCACTGCGGTATATGTCAGAGCTATATAAATGTATTATAATAATAGTGTGTGACTGTGGGAGGACATTAGAGTGTAAGCTCCTCGGTGCCTAGACTGATGTGACTGGCTCAGTGTGGCAGCGGTGGGGGGTGGAGGGGGGGGCCAGGCCTAAAGCTGTGTAAGGGGCCCCAAAATTTCTGATGGCTGCCCTGCTAAGTACCAACGTGTCATAACCTTATAATTGTTCTCCAGCATGCTGGAGCATCTCGAGCTAGATTTTGTGTTGAGCCACGAATTTTGCCCCATGACGTCATCAAGAAGAGATCCCAAGTGCCGTTCCCAATGGGATATCTAAGAGGGGGTGGGTGAATTTGCTTGCGATAGCAGTGCTGAGTAGATGGCCGTAATGGTGCCTGGTGCATGGGGGTTGTCTCGGCATATCTTTTCAAATGGGCTCAAGGTGCCGGATGATGTGCACCTGTGTGTGTGATGGAGAATTAAGTTCTTAATCTGGAGGTAGCGGAATACTTATCTGGAAGGGAGAGCGTAATGGTGCTGCGGGTATGGGAAGGGTTTCACACCCGTCATCGTTTGGGGTCTCCATAAGTGCATAAGGCCTTTATCCACCCAAGCTGCAAAGCAGGAGGAGTTGGAATGTGCTGGTGGGAAGTCAGGGTTGCGTAAGAAAGAGAGTAGTGCTAAGTGAGGAGAGGCCAGGTCGGTGGATCGGTTAATAGTGTCCCATAAGCGGAGTGAGAAGGAGGTGACAGGGTTAGTTAGAGCAGGTCTGCGTTTGGGGGAAGTCCAGAGGGGGTTGGCAGCGGATGTGGATGATAGGAATGATTCCTCTAGGGCTACCCATCCAGGGACTTCAGTTTCAGCATGGTATTTGGTCAATTGTCCTATTTGTGCTGCTTGGAAATATTTCATAAAGTCAGGGACCCCCCAATCCTCCTGAGGTTTTGGGAAGATTAAGTGTTCGGCGGGGGATTCTAGGGCGTTTGGTGTTTCAGATGAAGCGGAATACTCGGGATTGCAGGGTGCGCAGGACTGAGGATGGGACCGCCACTGGTAGTACTCTGAAAAGATACAATATTTTTGGTAGGAAGGACATTTTTATTGCCGCAATCCTACCAAGCCAGGAGAGGTGGTAATGTGACAATTTTGTAAGGAGGGCCATTCATTTAGAGACCATCCCTGGGTAATTAGCTTTATACAAGGTGTGGTAGGAAGAGGTAAGATTAATGCCCAGGTAAGGGAGCGTGTTTGAGGACCAGTGGTAGGGAAATTGTTCCTTCAGAGATGCCACCACTGAGGAAGTCAAGAAGATGTTTAGAGCTGTGGACTTGGATTAATTTCCTATGAGTCCTGATATGGAGGCAAATTGTTTGAGGATTTGTGTGAGGTTGGGTAGGGAGGTGATGGGATCGGTCAGGGTGAGTAGGGCATCGTTCGCGAAGAGGCATATTTTGCGGGAAGTGCCAGCATGTTGTATACCGGTGACATATGGGGAAGATCGGATCTTACACGCTAAAGGCTCTAAGGCCAAAGCAAAGAGGAGTGGAGACAGGGGACACCTTTGTCTTGTACCCCATAAGATGTTAATTATCGGGGAACGGTGGCCAGAATATTTTACATGGGCCAAAGGTCTATTATAAAGTGAGGTGATCCATGTAAGAAAGTAATGACCAAATCCACACCGTCTAAGGACGTTAAAAAGGTAGGGCCAAGACACCATGTCGAATGTTTTTTTAATGTCGAGTGATAGCAACATTGTAGGAATGCGATTAGTATTGGCAATGTGTGTGAGTATTGTGAGTCTGCAAATATTATCACTCGCCTGCCTTTGAGGTATAAAGCCAACTTGGTCATTTGAGATGAGTTTACCTATCACTTGATTCTATCTATTCGCCAATATTTTGGCTAACAATTTCACGTCCACATTAAGTAACGAGATGGTACGGAAGTTGGAGTAATGGGTTTGGTCAGTCTTGGGTTTGGGTATCATACAGATTGATGCAGGGATTCTCGGCCTAAGGTCGCTCCTGAGCGTAAATGATTGAAAGAGGAGGTGAGGAGGGGCGTTAACTGGCTTTTGAATGTGGTGTAGTAGGGAACTGTAAAGCCATCAGGGCCGGGTCTCTTACCCTTGGGGAGCGAATTAATAGCGTGTAAGACTTCTTGTTCTGTAATTTGTTCCTCCAATGTCGCTTTATGTGAAGCTAAAAATGAAGGGAGTTGTAGTCCCTCAAAGAAGTTGTCCAACTCTCCCGCACAGGATGGGCCCGTGGTGGAGTATAGTGAGGAGAGGTGTTGGTGAAAAAGGTCTAGTATGGTAGAGGGATTACAGGTAAGGGAGCTTGAAGTGGTTCTCAATTTGAAGGGCTTAAAGGAGGGGTCTAGGGCACGCAATTTGTTTGCCAGGAGGGTGTCAGCTTTGTTTCCCTTCAGATAATATTTGTGGGCCGTACGATTGAGTTGTTTGGCCGCATGGTCAGTCAATAATAGATTGAGCACGTGAGGAGCATCCTCCAACTTGTTTTTGTTGGGCACAGTGGGGGCCTGGGTGAAGGTTTGTGCGCAAGAGTAGTATTCTTGTTCTAATGTTGTTAAACGTCGGAGCCTGTCTTTCTTTATTTTAAAGGCCAGCTGAATGAGTTTTCACTGAAGCACGGGTTTGTGGGCTTCCCAAAGTAGGGTCGGGGGTGTGTCTGGTGTGTCATTCTGGGACACGTATTTTGAGAGATATGAGGTTATTGTGGCCTGGGTGTTGGGATCAGAAAGCAAGGAGTCGTTTAGTGTCCATGTAAAGGAGGTGCCCTTAGGGGATACATCCGAGAGGAGTATGGAAACTGCAGAGTGGTCAGACCATGGGACCTGGAGGAGGTGGGAGTGTAGTACTGAGGGCAGCACACAGTGTGAAAGGAGGATGTGGTCAATCCTGGAGAAGACGTCATGTGGGTGTGAGTAGTGAGTGCAATCTACCTTGTAGGGTTTGTTTCCCTCCAACAGTCAACCAGGGAGTGGGTTGACAGAGGATCTCGGAATTCCTTGGCTGAGTGTGAGTAGGATGAAGAGTCTTTGGATCTATCTCTGTAGGGAACAAGAACCAGGTTAGAATCTCCACACATGATGACAGTACCCGAACTGCATGCCCGTACCTTTTCAAGTAAATCCCCGAAAAAAGCTATTTGATCCGAGTTAGGAGCGTAGTATGAGATCAGGGTGATTTCAGTGTCATGCAAAAGTCCCGTTAGGATCAAGTATCTACCCAATGGGTCTCGACTTTCAGTGTGACAGACAAAATTAGCTGATCGACGAAAACCGATTAGTACTCCTTTGCGCTTGCAGTTATCATTGGCCATGTATATTTGTGGGTATTGTGCACTAAAATATTTAGGGCAGGAGGTTGTAGAGAAGCGGGTCTCCTGTAGACAGACTATGTCAACATGAGAAGATCTAAAGAAGCGAAATGCCCGTGTGCGCTTGTTGCGGGAGTTAAACCCCTGTACGTTGAGGCTCAGATTTTTAAGGGCATAGCAACCTATGGGGTGGAGAGCTCCATGTTTTCCCACCTGTAAGCAGAAGGAGGGCTGTTGTTTGATAATCATTAGTCTCAAGAGTCACACCTGACATAGGGGAGTGATGAAAGAATAGCATCACAGAGGGGAGAGAGGTTGAAAGAGGAAGAGGTGGGGAAGAGGGTAGAAACCTGGTTGATGCCATAGCAAACAGTAGCGGCCTGTACCGCTGGCAGAACAAATCCGCAACAACAAAGTACCGTTGGGTAGTGGAATCCAACGGATCTCAGACTACCCAAGGTCGGGGGAGCACAGTAACTAGCTCCCTCGGACAAACATATACATTACTATGCCAAAACAGCTCGACAGTTTGAAACCAAAAACGTTACACTCTACACGGTAATGCTATTCTGTGTTATAGGACATAAAAATTGTAAGAGCATTGCAATTAACTTCAGAAGGCATATAGATGACATGTTGCCGGCCAGGCCCGGGAGCTGGGGATTCACCTAGGGGTATGCAGAAGCATGAGGTGGATAAGTGATATCTATAGAGGCAGGTATCGCCACTGAGGGGATCAACAAACATCTGGAGCCAGGGGTTAACCCCGGGGTGTTGGTGCGTGTGTAAGACTGAGGGGATTGTGGGGACATATAGGGTAATATACCCATTACAGGGTGGGGGCCCTTGAGACTGGCCAGGCATCATGTCTTTTCTTTTTTTCTTTTTTAAACTATAAAACAATTAAGGAGAACTGTGCTGAAAAGTTTCAAGAGCACCGATTATTCATGGGTCTTCAGCCGTTGTGTGCCGGCAGAATCAGCATGCGGCTGGTCTAAGAGGGTCGAGCCCGGTGTCAGTAGTAAGAACGGTACTTAGGTATCTCGATCATCAGTCGATGGGGGACCTCATCCGCTCGAGTGGTTATCAAGGGGGTGACTGATTTACCCATTAAGGGGTCCTGTCCAGCGAAAGGCCCAAAGGAGCGGTGAAAGTACATAATACAAAAGTACATACATAAGAGAAGAAAAGAACAGAAAAACAAAAAGGGATCTAAAATTGTAAGGGCAACTTAAAAAGACATCACAACAGGTCCTGAAGCCCACCCTCCAACCTCCTTCAGGGAACGGGTCCAGAGGGTATCTGTAAATGGCACCTTTTCAGAGTGGGCTAGTGTAATTAGCGGTGTGCCTCAGGGTTCTGTGCTGGGTCCCATATTGTTCAACTTATTTATTAATGACATCGGGGAGGGTGTTAACAACGATATTTCCGTGTTTGCGGATGACACCAAAATTGGGAGGGTAATAGACACGGACTTAGACATTATAACATTACAGGAGGACCTGGATAAAATAGGGGAGTGGGCATTAATGTGGCAGATGAGGTTTAATGTCGATAAATGCAAAGTAATGCACTTTGGAATTAAAAATAAACAAATGGGTTATACAATTATGGGTATGCCGCTGGGGAAGTCAGAAATGGAGAAGGATTTGGGGGTCATTGTAGACCACAAACTGAAAGGTAGCTTGCAGTGCCAGGCTGCTGTAAACAAAGCTAGCAGGGTCTTGTCCTGTATTAAAAAGGGGATGTATTGCAGGGACAAGTCTATAATTTTGCCACTTTATAGATCATTGGTTCGACCTCATCTGGAGTACGCGGTCCAGTTCTGGTCACCAGTACTAAGAAAAGATGTCCTTGAGTTGGAAAAAGTCCAGCGGAGGGCAACCAAACTAATTAGGGGTATGGAGGACCAGAGCTACGAGACAAGGCTACTAAATTTAAACATGTTCACATTAGAGGTGAGGAGATTAAGGGGGGATATGATTTCCATGTACAAGATGTTCAATGGTGGTAGCAACATTAGCGATAAACTGTTTAAAATTAACTCCATTACAAAAACTAGAGGCCACCACCTAAAATTGGTGGAAAAAAAATTCCAGCACAAGGGGCGAAGGGGGTTCTTCACAGTAAGATCAGTTAGGGTCTGGAACTCACTGCCACAGGCGGTGATTTCAGCAAATAATGTGGAATTGTTCAAGAAACTTTTGGATGATTTCTTAAGGGACCGTAATATACAGGGGTACAGGTACTCCTAGAATGAGATCCTAATAGGTTGGACTTGATGGACTAATGTCTTTATTCAACCTCAAATACTATGTAACTATGTAACTATATATAGAACAATCAATATATGAATAAATGCCGTTGTATCGAAGTACTAATCAACATAAAGAAACAATGGATCACATAGCAACATTTCAATCAATCCATGGGATTCTTGGTAGGGGTCATACATGAAACAGAACATGACATATCAGGGACTTAGACATTGAAATTAGTCAATTGTTCAGGAACAGTATTAGTAGAAGGAGTCGAGTGTTGGAACTCTAAAGGACATCTAACGCACCCAAAGATCTAGCTATCTTCGAGGTGAGGTACCATGTAGTGTGCTGGAACCCTGTCATTATCTCCTTTAGTTGTCCTGGTGAGGATTCAGTCAGTAGGAAGGAGGACCAGGCGGCAAAGAACTTGGCCGTGAGGGGTTGGTTTAGCTGGGCGTCCAATTAGTCTAGTGAGAGCAGTTTATGTAAGAGGTCTTTCAGTGACTTCAGTGCAGGGGAGCTGGAATTAACCAGTTTGTGAGTATCACTTTTTTTGCCGCAAGCATACATAGGTATTGCCACCTATGTGGTGAGCAGTTGTGGCTGGTGGGGTGGCTACGTGGAAGAGGCCAAGGGCCGGGTGCAGGAGCCTCTGAACACCCGAGATGGAGTTCAAGTAAGCGAGGAACGCTGTCCAGAATGTTTGGATAACGGGGCAAAGTCATATGAGATGGTCTAGATCTGGGGAAACTACCTGACACTTGGGGCAGGACGTCAGCCAATTCGGGGTTGGGTTCCTGTAATGGATATTAAAGGCGTAGTATGCCCCACGAATGAGTTTGAACTGGGTTTCCCTCCAGGATTCACTGGTGATGGCTTTCCTAAGGTTGAGGCATCCCTGAAGCAGCAGTTGGTCAGCATCATCATGGTTTTGTTGGAATGGGTAAGTTTGTTAGTAGGCCAAAGGGAGGCCTGGAGTCAGGTTTGCACCGGGCACAGGTCTTGCAAGAGGAAATGTATTCCTGCACCGTTCTTGCCATCTGTGGCTACCAGAAATGCCCACGGATTAAGTGTAGAGTTTTGTTCATTCCTGGGTGCCCACATAATGGAGCGTCATGTGAGAGTTAAAGGACTTTGCACTGGAGAGAGGGTGGAATGAAAAGTCTGTTGTCCCTGTACAAGAAGCCTCCCTCATCCATGTCCAGCCCAGGCACAGGAGGGCATGTCTGCAATGCATCCCCCTTAAGACTCAGGATGGAGTTGATGAATCGCTCTTGTGGAATGATGCTAGTGGAATGTCTTAATGGTGTTATGTTTTCTTTGATCCTGGAGAGGGCATCTGCCTTGTCATTCCGAGATCCAGGACTTTGGGGTTCTTTTTACTATCTGCGGCGATATGCTTTTCGCACTCAGTTTTAGCTGCCCGGATTTCTAGTTTGCATTTTTTGTTACATTGTAATGAGGAAGTTGAATCGGTTGAAGAAGAAGGCCCATCTTACTTGCCTGGATGATAAGGTTTTTTTTGTTTGGATGTACTGGAGGTTATGGTGATCTGAAAAAATAATAATGGGTAAAGAAGTACCTTCAAGCAGATGACTCCAGGTCTCGAGAGCGGCCATGATGGCGAGTAACTCCTTCTCACCTATGGGATAGATCATCTTCGCCGGGGTGAGAGAGCGGGAATAAAAAGCAACAGGATGGAGTGGTGCCAGGTGCGACTTCCTCTGGGATAGAACAGCGCCAATCGCTGAGTGGGAAGCATCTACCTCTAGGGTATACTGTTGGTGGGGGTCCGGTAGACAGAGAATGGGTGCTGTGATGAACCGTCTTTTCAACTCGTCAAAAGCCTTCTGGGATTGTGGGGTCCATGAAAAGCCTTTTTTGGTACCTGTTAAACTAGTTAAGGGTTTCACAATGAGAGAGAAATTCTTTATGAATTTGCGATAGAAGTTTGAGAGGCCAAGCAAATGTTGTAAAGCTTATTGATTATGTGGTGTAGGCCAGTTTTGGATACACTGAATCTTGCTTTGATCCATTTGAATACCTTTGTCAGATATGATGTATCCCAGGAATGGCATGGTTGTGGTTTAAAAAATGCATTTTTCTATTTTTGCATATAAGCTATGTACACGTAGCCGTGCTAATACCCATCTGACATGTTTACGGTATTCGGATATGATGTTGGAGAATATGAGTATATTATCCAAGTGGATGATGACACAAACGTCAAGCAGATCCCTGAAAATGTCATTAATGAATGACTGGAAGGTCGCTGGGGCATTGCATAGGCAGAATTGCATGACAAAATATTCGTATAACCCATACCTGGTACGGAAAGCAGTCTTCCACTCATCCCCTTCCCTGATACGTATCAGGTTATAGGCCCCTTTTAAATCCAGTTTACACTGTTACGGAGAAAGCCTACTTGGTCAGGAGAAATAAGTTTTGGCAGCACGACCGCCAGCCTGTTAGCCCGTATTTTGGAGAGCATTTTGGCATCTAGATTAAGGAGGGATATTGAGCAATAGGACCCCGCCTGAAGCGGGTCCTTGCCTTTCTTTGGTATGAGACTTGTATGCGTCCTGGAAGGTGTCTGGGTAGGTTTGGTTGGTTAGAATGTGTTGATACAGTGATACAGTACAGTCACAGCGTGGGGGCTATATTATCAGAAAGGAGGTGATAGACTTCGGCTGAGAAGCCGTCAGGGCCAGGAGCCTTGGAGCGGGGTGAGCGTTTAATGACTTCCATGATTTCTTGGGGAGATATGGCTTCATTTAGTCTGGCTAGATCTTCAGTGGAGAGTGTTGGTAGGGGTACTGAGTCCAGGAAGGAGTTACCTGCCACCATGTTACACTCACCCTGCGTATATAGGTTGCTGTAAAAAGGTGCTGAAAATCTTACATACAGATGATGGGTCGGAGTTTGTGCCTCCACCTTCATCTTGGAGTTGTGATATGTGGGAAGGGGGGCAACGTCCACGAGTCAAATTGGCCAGGAGTTTTCCCGATTTGTTGCCAAATTTAAAAAGTTCTAAGTCTTTTGGGGATCTAAGAATGAGGTCGTGTTGGTGTAGCCAATGATCACAAGATCACTTGGCTTCCAGCCAGGACAACCTGTTGGTAGGGGAGGGGACAATTTATAGGCTAGGTAGGTTTGTCTGGCCGCCGTGCTAGCCTCTGCATACCTTCTCCTGATTACTCGTTTCTTAGAGGATGCATACACTAAAATTCTACCACTCAACACCGCCTTGGCAGTTTCCCAAAACAAGACACTGTTAGATACATGAGCAGCATTATCGGTCGCGTACTCATTCCACCATCTAGAGAGTTCCATTTTAAAAGTGTCATCACAAGACAAATAGGTAGGAAATCTCCAAGTGGTGGGATGGCCAGGCACACCAACATTGTTTATAGTCACCAAAACCAGAGCATGGTCAGATATGACGAGATCCTCAATCTGGACCGAGTCCAACCTGGGAAGCAAAGAGGGGGATGAGAAAAACAAGTTAATTCGGGAGAGGGAATTATGGGCATGGGAAAAGTGGGTATAGTCTCTGTCCATGGGGTGCAAGTAGCGCCAGAGGTCTATGAGGCCAGATGCTGTAATCCAGGTGGCCAGGTGAGCATCTTGAGGGTTGCGGTGTTTGGGGTGGGGATCCCGATTCCCAGGAGTGATCTTCCGGTTTGGAATGGGTAGCATTAAAATGTCCGCCCATCAATAGAAAAGAGTCCGGTTGCTGTGTAGAAAGATGAGAAAGAAGGGTGGCCAAAAAAGGCTGGTTATCCGAGTTTGTGGCATATACGTTCCATAAGTCCAATGAGTGGGGGGCCATCTTCAGAGACAGAATAGACCATCTCCCAGCGTTTTGATCGAAGTGATGATGTGAATCAGTATGGGTCAAGGATTTGTGGATAAGGGTAACCACCCCCGCCGTGCGGCCAGCTGCAGGGGCTCCCAAGGCCGTACCAACCCAAGATTGTCGCATGCGCGGAATGTCCTCAGCTTTAAGATGCGTTTCCTGGAGGTGTGCAATATCAACTTTCAATTTCTTGAGATGGCGTAGGATCTGTCTTCTCTTGTTGGGTGATCTCAGTCCCTTAACATTCCACGTAACGATTTTCAGGGGGGGTCCCATTGAGGTAAGTGAGATAGATGCGATAGGAATAGCATATAGCAAAACAATACGGAATAGTCACCGTCGGGTGTCCCAGTGCTACCACAGCGAACTCACGGTCCCGAATCTGTCGTGCAGGTCCCTGGCCTGGGATCAGTCACAGGAAGCGGAGAGTAAAAGGGGGCGTATAGTATAGCTTCTGTAGCTGTTGCCAAGGCAGCTGTACCATGGATTGATTGAAAGCGGCCCTGGTGAAAAACAAAACTCGAACAAACGATAAGCCAAAAAACAAACAAAAATGAGTCTACTCGTATGGACATCCTTTTTTCCCGAATGCGGGCAATAATAAGCAACTTTATATGGAACCAGGATAGGTATCCACATTGCAAAGTCCACGTGGCAGAGGATACACTACATGAGTGATCCCCTAAGGCGGTCAAAAACTTGCATAAAGACATAAGGGCAACTGGTAAACAGCGACAGTAGCCTCCACTATAGTAGTGGAAATCAGCCCGTGCATTTCCATTGGGCAACTCCAAACTCAGTCGTTTCAGGCATGA
Source organism: Nanorana parkeri (assembly GCF_000935625.1). Classification (NCBI taxonomy): domain Eukaryota; kingdom Metazoa; phylum Chordata; class Amphibia; order Anura; family Dicroglossidae; genus Nanorana; species Nanorana parkeri. Next base: position 74,303 of record NW_017308830.1, on the reverse strand, counting down.
TTCAGGCTTTCTTTTTCTTGGGCGGACTTTTGCTCGGGGAGGCAGAGCAATCGGGGAGGTCTGGAGACTCAAGAAATCTTTGACCGACTCTGGGATACCGATGACTCTCAAGTTATTGCATCGCATCGAGAGTGATTTTCTAAGTTGTCAATTTTCTCCAGTAGTATGTGCATCTGTTTGGATACTGTGTTATAGGAGCTGCGTGCCTCAGCAGCGTCGTCTTCTGAATCACATACCCACAGTTCCATAGCCTGAAATCTCTGTGTCTCTAGGGCTGCAATAAACTTTCCCATATGATCATGTAGGGAGTCTGCTACAATGGCAGATATGTCAGCTTTGAGATGCTGTGCAAAGCAGAAGCCAATAGCTTGTAGTTAAGAGGGTAGGCTGGGTGGGAGACAGGCAGTGACAGTGACACACCCTCTGTGTCTCCACGTGTCGTTTCCTGCTGCATAGCCTCGGGCGCCATATTGGAGGAGGCACGATCGTCTGTCTGCAAGTCTATGAGAGCCCTCCGCGCTCTCTGCGGGCGTTCCACGAACTTGTCCATTGCGGGCAGGAGAACCGGTGCACAAGGGGCCGGAATTGCGGGCTTGAGGTGGTGAGGCTGGCGATATCTGGAGCGGTGACGGGACGGAGGTCCGAGAAGCGCCGCTACAGCATCGGGCGCCGGAACCGGAAGTCACTATAATCATTTTTATAGGCTCTGTTATTGTGAGAGGCACATCTACACTACATCCCACAGGATTGCCTTCATGACTGCTGTTTATGCAATAAAGAGCCAGCAAACTTACCTTTGTACAGAAGCTGAGATTGATTGTATTTTATATGCTCTAATGTGCAGTGGGTAGGTACCAATTATAAGTCTCTTTAAAATATGGTTTTTATCCATATGGTGTCAAACAACAAAACCGGTATTGCTTAAAGGTAAAGAATTGGTTTAGTTCCACTTCCTGGTCCACTTTGGCAAAATTATGTAATCATGCCCAAACATTGCATTCTGGGAAGGTTACATCAGCAGTGCATTGTTGGGAAATCTTATCAGTAATCTCATGAGAGCTGAGAGCTGAGGGAAAGGCATTTTCCTCCCCTGAGATAATTTGCATGGTCACATGTCCAAGTGCCAGAGTTCTAGGAAGTAAAGGGAGAGATATTAATCTGCCCTTAGTAAAAAAAATGGCCACTGTGAGAAGAATGGGGAGGAAAAGAGAAATAAGGTATGCAAAGAATAAAAAGCTGGCAATTATCCAGAAGTATATGTTTGTAGATTGTCATTACTAAACATTTCTACAGGTATCTTTGTTGTTATTTTAAAGATATGGGCAAAGTTCCTCTAACTATTTACAAAATTGTAGCTTAGTTGTGTATTACTCAGCTGTAGATCCTCAAATCATCTCTGAATTCATTGTGACACTGTCCTTCCCTCTGGAGGGTGGCTACTTTTGTTTCCCATGGTCCCTGTGTGTGTTGTAAAGTACCACCTCTCCAAGCTTGATCCCATGATAGACTATAACTTCAATACAAATTAGACTACAATCTCATGTATAGTTAACTATCACGGGAGTGAGCTTGGAGCAGTAGCTAGTTTACAACACACACAGGGACCATGGGGAACAAAAGTAGCCTCCCTCTAGAAGGAAAGACAGTGTCAGCATGGATTCAAAGATGATATGAAGATCTACAGCCAAGTGATGCACAGATAAGGTACAGTATTGTTAATAGTTAAATCTTAAAAATGCATTCAAGTACCTTAACTCCTGAGTTTAGTGTCACCTTAAAGCATATCTCATATGTACATTTCTGCAGTATATGCATGTTTTGCCTTTTTTTATCCCCTTAAACTCTCTGCAAGTACAGAAAAATACTTGTGCAAAAAAATAAATATAATAATAATAATAATCAAAAATAATGCCTGAATGCAAAGATAAATGCACTTTTGCATTAAAAAAAATTACATGTCACTCTGTCGTTCATACCCAGGTATTTCAATGCTTTCAATCCCAGGAGTCATATAATTATGATGTACTTATAGCATATGGCCTTAGTAGAGCTTGTATATGCAGACAAATGCAGGGAGGGAAATCTGTCTTTAAAAAAGAAAGAAACTAAAAAGTTAAAAGTGTTGTGGTAGTATGACATTTATAGATCCATACATGTATCAGGCTTCAATTTTATAGCTAAACTCCAGACAAGGAGCCCAATACAGAGGAACCAGTCAAATGATTTGTAATTTTGTCCACCTAGTCAGGAGATTTACACAGCCCTGCCAGGCAGCAAAGCCAGGTTGGTGTCCTGACTTTTCTCTAATACAGTTAAGCAATATAGCTTGGTTTTCTCACTGTCCTCAGCATGTCATTCAAACAGCAGAACAAGATAAGTAATCCTTTTGATCTTTTCTCGTATCAGCATACTCCTATGCAGTACATCTAATTGGCTTTTAGTGCTACCCCTCCCATATTGAAAAAGGCTCACACCAGGTCACACCATATTTTAATTAATGAAAAACTGCAGTAACTTATGTATATTTTGCATAGAGTTCAGCTTTAAAGAGAAGTATTGTCTACAAAGTCATAAAAAAAACTTGTTTTACAATATGTTTGTGTATAAAATAGTGTTTTAATTGTATATTTAAATATCTGCTATTTTGAAATGGTAAATATATAGGGACTAAAAATTATTTGTTTCATAAAAAAAGAAGATAGATGTAGGCTATAAGACAAATATTTGTCTAAAGTTGTATTATTCTTAATATTTGCGTATTTAGGTAAGGACACTCTAAATAAAATATGCAGGTAATATGCTTAGACACATGGCAAATTTTTAATTAACTTTCTTTTACATTCAATCAACACTAGTATATCACATACTGCTTTAACAGTGTACTATGAACTTGTTAGTGAAGAAATGCATTGTTTAATAATTTATAAGTGGAACTTAGTTTTGTATTTTCTTACTACTTACCACTAACTCCTAGCTATGCTTGTTTTTAATTTATTAAGCTGCAATTTGCTATTTTTTCACTAGATGTCAGGCTAATACTACTCTATAAGTAAAGGTTTGCATATACCAAATACACTGCTTGGTCAAAAAAGAGTCACACCTAAGCAAATAAGTCAGAGCCTTCCATTGGATAATTACTAAGTTCAGCAACATTATGTGCCCAAAAAATGAGGTCACTGCCTACCTGAATATACTAAATGAGCAGGTTTTTCCATCAATTGATTTTTTTCGTTCCTGATGGCATGGCCATATTCCAAGATAACAATGCCAGGATTCACCAGGGTTAAATTGTCAGATATGGGAACATGAGACATCATTTGCACACATGGATTGGCCACCACAGAGTCCAGGCCTTAACCCCATTGAGAATCTTTGGGATATGCTGGAGAAGACTTTATGCACTGGTCCAACTTTCCCATCATCCCTACAATATCTTGGTGAATACTTGCAATGCAACTCTGCACAGAAATAAATGTTTGACATTGCATAAGCTTATCAAAATGATGTCACGGTGAATGCATGCTGTAATGAAAGCTAAAAGCGATCCAACAAAAAATGTAGTGTGTGACTTTTTTTTTTGGCAAAGGCAGCGTAATTTAGCAGCATAGTTTTTGCAGATATACATATAATACCTAAACACCCAACCATTTTGTAATTACTTGGAGGTTTTTACATAGAAGCCAATACAATAAAAATGCCTTTTTTGCAAATGACACAAAGACATTTAGGGTTGTTCTTGAACATCCTTTCCCTGACCGCTCCATATCAGCACAAAATGGGATGGCTCTGCCTACCTACCAGTCTAATAGGCTCGTAACTCCTAAAAATGAGCCACCCAGCAGCATCCAGCGTTCCTTTCTTTTCCTCCTCTACAGTCTGGGAAGATGAGATGGTTGCTTACCTGGCTGGAGTAAAGCTCTGGCTGTCCGCCCTACTGACATCCCTGGAAGTTGTGGGCACAGTCCCCCTGTTCACCCTAAAAGGGTGTGATGGGGAGCCTCGCATCAATAGACCCTGGTACTCGAGGCTTGTGTTGCTCAGTAAACCTGAGCTTCCTGGATGGGGTCTATTGATGCAGTGTACTGGGTTGCTGTGCGGCGGTGGAACGCAGATCAGTTCCAGAGTTTTTTGAACAGTGGGCTACTGTATCCCAAATCTGTCACCATTCTCTCTCGTAGTTGACGTCCAAGTTCATTCTCCCATGCTGTCACATACTTTGGTGGCCAAACATCATATCCCTCAGCCAAAGATTTGTAAATAGTCGAGAGACTCTTTCAAGGAGGTCTCTCAAGCACTTTTTTTCAAAATGTGTTAATTCAGATGGTAGTTTAACATTATATAAAACTGTATCAGCAAAACTTTTGTAGATGTCGAAATACCTCTGATTGAGGAAGTTTATTCTTTGTCTGTATTTCAGAGAAGGGTATGATCCCTGTTGGTGCAAAAAAGTCATATACATTTTCTCAACCCCGCCCTTTCCCATTTTGAAAATCTTACAGCTTATTCATAGCCTGGGAGAAATGATGGAATATTTAAAATTGTTGCCAAAGGCATGTTTGGAGACATTAATCTTCCTGAGTATCGTACTTCTCCCCAAGCTGCAAGTGAATGTTTAAGTATTGGATTTATAATCTGATTTATATTCATTGTAGGGATCCATAAAAAGTTTCCAGTGCTATCGTACTACTTTCCTCTGCTTCAATAGTTACCCACAGTGGAATGTTTTCTTTGGCAAAGTATGACAAAAGCGGGGATATCTGGCTCGCGTAATAATAACTCCTCAGGTGGGGAACTCCCAACCCTCCTCTAGCATGTGATCAGAACAGAACATTTATTGAAACTCGGGCCTTCTGTTCTGCCCATATAAACTGGTTCAATAATTGTTAAATAGTTTTTAATACATGCAATAGAAACTTTGTAGGTAGTACTCTAAATATATACAATATTTTTGGAAGCAATGTCATCTTTATAGCCGCTATTCTGCCTAACCATGATATTTGGTAGTGTTTCCATGTTTCCAACAGTTGTTTGACTATTTGTATCAAAGGTGTGATATTAGCCTGATATAGGGCTTCATAGTTAGGAATAATTTTTACCCCTAGATAGCTAATATGAGGTTCCCGAGTATATGGAAATGCCTCCCTAAGTGTAGATTGGAGCCCCTGTGAAAATACTGTGGGTAGAATTTTAGATTTAGAAGTGTTTACTTGAGTCCTTATTTCTAAACCCTTTATTTTGGGTCTTTCCGTATCACCATGGCCAAATGCTCAATTTTAAGTGCAAATAACAGCAGGCATAATGGGCATCCCTGGCGTTTCCCTCTTATAAGTTGAAACTGTGGGGATCTACAGGTGAAACTCGAATAATTAGAATATCGTGCAAAAGTAATTGCAGTAAGTGCTGCAAAAGGGGCCCAAACCAAGTACTGAGTACATATGCATGCTTGTACTTTTCAGAGGTCCGATATTGTTCTATGTACAATCCTTGTTTTATTGATTGCATGTATTAATCTACTTTTTTGAGGTTGTGGAATTGGGGTTCTTGGGGTTTTCATGAGCTGTAAGCCATAATCATCACAATTATGACAAATCACGGCTTGAATTATCTTGCTTTGCATGTAATGAGTCTATCTCATATATTAGTTTCACCTTTTAAGTTGCATTAGTGAAATAAATGAACTTTGCACGATATTCTAATTA